>NW_009625096.1:0-2022 GCF_000690535.1 Cariama cristata | reverse complement strand
CCTGCTGCAGACATGTAATCAATTCCTAATCCTGAACGTACCAACATGCAAGGGAAACAGTCAGTATGCATGAAAAATGGCTAAAATATAGAACAGCGTTTTATTGCATCATTTTTTTTAAAAAAAGTCACATACATCCCATACAACCTCCTAGCAGCAGTTGGCTGCAGAGTTGGACCTTCTGACTTCCAGTGCAGACTTCTGTTACTGAAGGTGAAGTAATATGGACAGATCAGCCAAAGATGAGAGAAGCATCATGTCTTTTTATAACTATTGGAAACATGCTAGTGATTGATGGTTGAGATTCTTGCTTTCTTTCATTTAAGAAGTTGATCAGTGTTAGTGGTGGGTAGAGAAACTAAGGAAATGGAGTTGATGTGTTCAGTCTGAAAGGGATTGTGACTGCCTTAGGAAGTCTGTAGTTTGATGCATGAAAACTTGAGATGTTTCTGCATTTCTAATATAATTGGTCAGGTGCAGCCTGCTATTGAATTCGTTTGAATTTCTTCAGAGTTAAGGCCTTGCATAGTGCATAGAGCTTAGAGTATACCAAAATATAAATAACACTGAATGAAGAAAGGTTAAGCTTAGCTTTCATCCACTTTTGGCATCTTGTCAAGTATTTTGTCCTCTAAGATAAAAGACATAACAAAATTTATTTTTACTCTGACTTCTTGCTAGGTGGTACCAAAGTGGCCAGTTCTGCCCAGGTCTAGTAAATTCTATCCTCATGTTAGATTGCTTAGAGAGTATGTGTAAAACCCAAAGATCCAACCACAGATCTTGTATGTGGATGAAATTCTGAGGTATGGAATTTCAACACACGCAAAAAAAAAAAAGCTTGGAAATGTTTTTACATCTTATTTCTGAAGAAATGGAAGCTTACGTCCTCTTATTGTTTTGAGTTTTGACATACAGAGCAAATATTGTTCTGAAATTTCACAATCATTAAATGTTTTAATGTAAATTGTTTCAAAAAGAAATAAACAAACCCCTGTAATGTTGGTTAAGACGTTGCAAAAAATTAATTGCATTACTTTTCCAGATATTTTGTGATTTGTTTGGTATAGCCATTTTTACACATACTTGCTTCTTATAGTGTGTCATAGAATATCTTTTGCAATTGCTCAGTAAAGAAAAACATGGATAGCTGAATAAGCTAAAACACACAATAAAGCCCTGCAATTGAAAAAAAAGGAGATAAAATTGGATGGAAAAAAAGAAACCCATCCACACAGCTATGTAGGCTAATAAAAATGAAGTTAGATCCTTTGGGACTACTTGGAGAGCTACCAAGAGGCTTCAGAGAAACACTGATTTTGTTTTGGACTCTGATGGAAATACCCAGAAGTGGTGTTTGTCTGAGTTGTGATGTGTTAACAGAAGTAGTTTCTGTATCCAGGTGTGTTACGGTATGATTTTTTGCAGTAGCACTAATCAGCAATGTCAATCTCTATATTATACACTGTTCCTGATCTGAAAACTTGCTCTGTTATTCTGAGCCTGCCTGAAATCAGAGGGGTCAGGATTTTGCTGTGAGAGTAACCTCAAGGATAGCTGAAGAAAAAAGGAAATTAAAAGGAAGAAACCTATTTTGGTAGAGTGGGATTTTATTCCTGAACTGTAAAACAAACCAAAGAATGAAATAGGAAGTTTAATGTACAATAATATTAGCTTAGGAAAGGAGATGATGCTCAGTCAGGAAGCAGCACATCCACCAATTAGTATATACTAAACATACTTAAGCTTTTCCTTTTCTGGGCATACAACACACAGTATCTTCTTTCGTTAAAAAAAAAATAAAAATCTTCTTTTAAAAGTTAATATGCAGTCCCCTGCAAGATGAAAACAGAAAATGTTTTTGAAAAAAAAATAGAAAAATAGAAAAAATAGTTGGGTAAGTCAAAGAGCGTATAAAAGTTTCATTGCCTGTGAAAAGAAAACTGTTTATTATTGTTAGCGGTGTTATGCATCATCTGAAATGGTTATACCTGTACAGTGCTGCTTTTCTGTTTCTTTTTC
>NW_009625095.1:0-19784 GCF_000690535.1 Cariama cristata | reverse complement strand
CTGTTTTAGCCAAACCAGGACAACCTGCAGGTTGTGTTGAAGGACCAGGATTTCATCCCCAGATCAAGAACTCAAGTTTAAAACATAATGTCCCAGAAAATATCTTCACTAACTTCTATTGTAAAGAAGATGGGAGTGTAGGGATGAGAGAAAAAAAAATAAATAAAGAAAAAACACTAACAGTATTTTTCAGGTTTGAAACTAGAATAGTTTACCCAGGTCTCAGTGAAAAAACATTTTACCCCAGGTGATAGTTCTGGCCTCTCAGTTACCATAAATATGAAAAATGACTCTGCTGTTAGATTTAATACACATTTGTGGTACCATTGTTAAAACATGTTTTGGAGTAATGGTTACTCACAGTTGCAATTTTTTTTTCTTTTTTTTTTTTTTTTTTTTTTTTTTTTAAAATGTTGACTTTTGAAAGGTAAAGCTGCATCCTATTTAAATCATGCTCAACTCTTGGTAGCAGGTACTATTTCATTCATATTGAGTTAGTTCTTCCTGGAAGAGAGAAGAGAAAAAAAGAAAATGCCATATCTGTTCACAGCAGACAACACTGGCTAACTCTGTAGAGGCAGACCTGAAAAGGTGTGGCAGGTGCACTTCCCCTGGCTTCAACACCACCAGAAACTTCTTGACCAGTGGACCACACATGGTGTCTGTGGTCACGTACAGACCTCAGGCAGGGGACAGGAAAGGCAGGGTCCCTGGGTTAACAGACATGGCCCGTAGCCAATCAAATGCCTGGGTCGAGAGATGTTTCTAGACCACTGACCATATATAACCACCGAGCAGATTTGACCTAGGGTATAAATGGAGACCCGCCAGAGGTCCACTTTGAGCCAAGCCCCATCTCAGAGCAGCGAGTCTGCAGTCAGGTCTCTTCCCTTCATTTGAGACATCAGCTAAGGAACTCCTTGAGGTTGAGAGCCCTCATCTTATAGGTGAGGGATTGCGCATTTTGAGTCATCATTCCAAAGTTTAGGGATCCCCTGAGTTGACCATGTGGTGATTAAATTCCACTTGGTATTGTGACCCTGTGGTTTACTAAACGTTTGTCAGAGCATAAAGTGATTTTGATTAAGAACACATTTTATCCTTGGTTAGACAACTTTGGTCAGGAAATAAATTCCCCTTTAAGTTTGCGATCCACCAGGTTTGAGATCTGGAGATCATCCAGTCAAACTCATGTCCTGCTCAAAGCAGGTTGCTCAGGGCCCTGTTCTATTGACTTTTGTTTACCTCCAAGGATGAAGAAACTCCAGCCTCACTGGGCAACCTGCTACAGTGTTTGATCACCATCATGGTGAATTTTTTTGCTCTCCAATTGGAATTTTCCTTGTTGCAGCTTGCATGTGCTACTTCTTGTACTATCAACACACACTTTTGAGAATAACCTGGCTTTATCTTCTCTACATCCTTTAACAGGTAGCTATAGACACCAATAAAATCTACCTTTAGCTTTCTCTTCCTAAGGCTGAAGGAACTCTGACCTCCCAAACACTTCTCTTAGGCCCCTTCACCATATGCTGGCAGCTATCCACTGGACTTGCTCCAGTATGTCACTGCCTGTCTTGTGGCCCAAATTTGGACACAGCACTCCAGATGCAGTCTCACAAGCATCACAAGGAGGGGAGGAACCACTTCTCTCAATCAAGGGCACATTGCTGGCTCACGTTCAACTTGTTTTCCAACAATAACCACGATCCTGCAAAGCCTCTTTCCAGCTGTCTGGCCTGTACTAGTGCATATTGTTATTCCATCCCAGGCACAGGACTTTATACTCTCCTTTACTGAATAAACTCAGATTTGCTGTCCTGAAGTCCAGCACTGTAACTCCACGATTTGCTTTGCTCACCACCAACACTAGGGAGAGGGACCAGGTACTTCCCTCATAGAATCATAGAATCATTATGGTTGGAAGAGACCTCAAAGATCATCAGGTCCAACCTTCTACACAACACCATCATGCCCACTAAACCATGTCTCAAAGTGCCACATCTGAACGTTTTTTGAACACCTCCAGGGATGGTGAGTCCTGACGACTCTTACAGTGAAGAAGTTCTTCCTATGTATCCAACCTGAACCTGCCCTGGCGCAAGTTGAGACCATTTCCTCTTGTCCTATCACTAGTTACCGGGGAGAAGAGACCAACCCCCACCTCACTACAACCTCCTTTCAGGTCGTTGTAGAGGGTGATAAGGTCTCCCCTCAGCCTCTTTTTCTCCAGACTAAACACCCCCAGCTCCCTCAGCCACTCCCCATCAGACTTGTGCTCCAGGCCCTTCACCAGCTTTGTTGCCCTTCTCTGGACATGCTCCAGCAGCTCAATGTCCTTCTTGTAGTGAGGGGCCCAGAACTGGACACAGCACTCGAGGTGCGGCCTCACCAGCGCAGAGTACAAAGGGATGATCACTTCCCTAGTCCTGCTGGCCACACTGTTTCTGATACAGGCCAGGATGCTGTTGGCCTTCTTGGCCGCCTGGGCACACTGCTGGCTCATGTTCAGCCAGCTGTCAACCAACACCAGTTGCTCCCTCTGGAGCCTGTCTGCATAGAGGTCTCTGATGCACCTGGGGTGGTGGCTTCAGGTGGCATCAGAAACCATGGCACTTCACTGCCATAGCTGCACAGGGTCAAGCAGTCCCATTCAGTCTTGATGAGTGTTTCTGTGTTCCAGTGTCTGCCCTGGGATGATACTTGCTGCAACAATGGTTGCATCTGTGTTAGCTGCCGGTCTTTGCTGCGCAGAGCAAGTAGTAACCCTGTGTCATTCTGTATCTCCATAGTAACAAAATAACTACCATTATAAAGCATGCTTAACTTCTTTAATGAACACAGAGGTGGGAACTTCAATGAGAAGAAAAATATCTTTCTATCATCTCTTCAGAAAGAGTTTTTAATCACTATCATTTGGTTAAAGATTCTGGGAATAGACTTTCACTGCCCAATTCCATGTAAAGCAGTAATAGACATGAAAAGATACGCCTATAATGAGAAGCCACATTTATTTCCTATTAAATCACAGCAGTGCTACAGTTAAAAATCATAAGCCCAGGCATAGAGCTGTTGTTCATATAAGCAGACAACAACCCCTTTCCTAGGTCTAATGGTCTACAACCCTGAGAATTTACCACTGATGACTATTTGCCAAACAACTGGACTGAATCTCCACACCTGTGTTAAAAAAACCACACACACACCCCACCACATACTACATGAAGAAGGCAAGAACTTGTGAGGCATAAGCCAAAGTGCCCTTTTAAGACCACCTACACTTCTGAGTGAGAACATATCCACCATACAGTGCAGAGAAAGAAGGAAATAAACTTGCAGTACTTTTGTGTGTAAGTCCAAAGTAAATATGTAAGATCCAAAACTGGAACATCTGGAAAAATACAGCCTCTAACAGGCAGCATCTATTTTGCTTGATCCACCTCCCATATGCGGTGCAGTCAAGAAGTCAGTTCCTGCACCTATATGCGACGTGGCAGTAATCTAACTACTAGATTTACCTCTGGAGCTGGGAACATCACTACCAAAGTACTACACAGGAACATAATTCTCATTAAGAGGCAAATAGCAACCGATATTGAAGATGCAGATTGTAACTATACTTAATAAGATTCTCCTTTAAATAATTGGAAATAAAGCTTTATAAAGTCTCTCTGTACTTTTCATTTCTCAGTAGACAGACAAGCTGGAACTAAATCAGTTACAATCATAGAAAGTTGTTCGTGAGAACAAGCCACAAAGAACATTTTTTTCTCAGAAAACAGCCTTCCCCTATGAGCTAGTACACTTTCTTCATCTCCTCCCTTCTGTCTCCTCCACCACACACACAGAAGTGACATTGATATCCAGCAGTTTGGTGCTCCATCTTGTGGCCACCTACAATGGCATTTCCCACACCACCACCACCCCATCCCCCTCATCTAATGCCAGATTCAGCAGCCTCTTAACAATTTAAGACTAACATAATCTACCAGTAGTTGCACTCTATATAAAGATATAACAGTCAAAACTTCTTTAGAGAATCTCCTTCTAAACAGAATCAGTTCAGTCTTACTCCTATCTTGAGTCAACTGATACAAACACTTGGAAATGCTGTCATGTTACAGCATTCACTGCTTTTTCTGTCATGGATGGAATCATGCACTTCGCTCAGAGAGAAGCAACAATATACTTTATTGATATAAACAATGAGTTAACAAAGTTCAATGGTAAATGTGACAGTGGTTTAACAAGATTCAATGGCAAGGTACACTTGATTATTTACTGCACAGAGGACAGGGTCAGATAAAACTGTCAGGGAGGCCCTCCCATTGAGTCATGAGATTCAGAAAGGATCCCCTTGCTTTCTAAACTCCTTCTTAGAGGGGAGTCTAGGTACAGCTGGATCCAATCCTAGTCCCAGACTTGGTCAACGGTTTATGTCTAAAGGATTATATATGTGCAATCAACCCTCTATACCACTTAGCTAAGATTTCAAAGTTTAGCATGTTATTAATCACTTACCAAGAATCTGTTGCGGCAAGGAATCTCTCAACCTTGAGGAGTAACCTTGAGAGGTGTCCCTACTCAAGGGGAGATCCTGGCATAGAGCCTGCTGTGATGCAGGACAGCTCAACAGGCCCTGGGCTGTCCACTATTTATATAGTAAGATTATTGACTTATAGTCATATTTGCATACCAGCAAGATGTCTGAGTCACCATTCCAGATAGCCCTTGGCTACCATGTTGCCACCCATCCCCCAAAGTCCAGAGTAAGCTGGATACAGCCATCACAACCCCCACTGGTGGTTATGGCCTAAGCACCGGGGTGGGGGGCGCAGTGCACACCGCCACATTTTCTCATAGCAGAAAATAGTGGGTTTGAGTTTTAAATTATAATGATGTTAAATTCAAATCTCATTCAAGACAAAAAAAGAAAAAAGAAAAAGCAGTTTTCTAGTCTTTCCAAATGTACTCTAAGAAGTATTCACAACAAAAAGCTGGGTTACCATGTCCTCACACGTTTTCCATAAGGTGTATTTATTTTAAAATAAACACAACTCAAAAAAAAACCCGCTTTCTACTAACCATAAAAATCAGATCAGATCTCAGATTTTAATACCTCACAGAGGCCACAAGGACCTAGAACCACAAACAACAGCCAGGTCATCTCTGTTAAACACCGTTAAATGGGATGAAACTCAGTCACGGCTCAACATCCAGCTTTCAGGGACCAGAGCAAATGGGACAAAGCAAGACTGCACTTTCCCCAGGCTTCTCTGGCCAATGAGTACATCAGCCAGGAAAATTTCCCTCCTTTGTAAACCTATTATCAGATCCCAGAAGTGCAAGGGAGGAAGGCAGCTCTGTAGCTGGGCCTTGCTCTGTTGGCTTACGAAAAAAGGGTGTTGGGCAGAAGCTCAGAGATCACACAGACAACTGCCGAGAGCCCAGCATCCCCAAATACCGTTCCTTGACACAAGTTCTAAGGTTCTGGAGTATGAACATGTAGCCAAAAGCTGTAACTATACACTGCTAGAGCAAGAGAGCAGGAGTAATCAGGAGAACCAATGTTTTCCTTATTGATCTGAGCAATGAAATACAAAGGTACCTCTTAACTTTTTCACTTTTCCCTCTCATGAACCATTCTAAGTAGAAATATATATATGAAGAAATGGAGAAAACCTATTCTGCATCCCAAATCTGAATCAAACCTTTTGGTCTCAAATATTCTAGGATTCTAAACCACGTCACTGGAATGGATCCATCCCTCTAGTTATTAATTTTTGCTCATCTATATACTTCCTAACTCCAGGTGTAATTGAATTAGAGCAAGAATATGGTACAGGACATTTCAAGAAAAATCCTGTTTTCTTATGATTCGCAATATGTTCAGTCACTTGCAGTATTGAAGTTGTATAAAAGATATTTGAAGGTTCATACAAAGCATGTCAGACTTTCGAGGGGATCAGGGATTAATAATCTCTGATCAGGCATTATAAAATGGTTGTTAATAATGAAGATTTTCTGAAATTCATTCACTACAAATTACTATTAAGTACTTTGACTCAGAATATCTCAAGACATCTATTTTTAAGACTAAGTCCTATTTGTTAAACGTATTTTTAAACTTGCAGACCTTTAATTAGACTTGTTAAATTAGTACTTATTTATTTTGTTTGCAGATATTTACTAAATCTAAACTTTATGCATGTCTTTGAAACAAAGTCCTTCACAACATCAGTTCTAAGCCAAACAGATAAACAAATTCTCTGGTGGAGTCTTTCAGAAAAATAATATTAAGTATTAAACTTTTAAGTCCACATTTAGGCATACAACTGTCTTCAGTGGGAATTACTGCATGCTCAGTGCTGTCTGGAGGAAGTCTACAAAAGTTATTCCCTCTGTCTGCAGGCTATTAAGTATATTTTAAATGCACAAATTATTCATACAGAACATCGCAAATCTTCATAAATTATACTATCCAAAAACTGTCATGATGCCAGTTAATCAGAGTTTGTGTCCAAAGAAGGTAAGCAATATTCTAGCATCTTGCATAAATGTAAGATACTAACAGGAAAAATATTACGCAATAGGTGTTTTTTCACATAACTGGCCATAGCCACTTCTCTTGTCTCTAGAAGGGTACAGTACAGCTAGAAAGGTGGTAAGCATGACAAAGCTTCCGCATTAGAGATTAATCTCTGACTGTAAAAAGAGGTGACAGAAGGAGTAAAAGAAATCTGTAGAAGTATGAACAGTAGAGATATTTACACAGTTGTTAGCTCCTTCCTTCAAATCTCAGGGTTACTGAGTAAAACTATCAGATACTGTTTACATAGAATCAAAAGCCTATTTTTCCTTTTTTAAATGAGTAATTAAATTGCTGAATTTACTGCCTGTGGATATTGTGAGCCACAGGCATTTAGAAATGGTTTTAAAAAAATTATTAAAAAGAAATTCACCATTAAACCCATCAAAGACCATTGAGCAGAAAAGTACAGATGTAACCTTGGGCATTGGGATGTCTTCAACCACAGTGTGAAGTGCTGACAGGCCATACCAGGGAGTATTATTCTATTCACCTCGAATGTTATGTTTTCTCTAAGCACCTACTACTAGCCACAGCCAGAGGCAGAATCCTGGGCTATACAGACATTTCTTCTGAGCCAGTGGGATTTTTTTTAAGTGGAAGTTTTCCACCAGACCAGATATTTTAGAAAAGCTGGAATAACTGGTTACACACACACACACACCCTTTTTTTTTTTCCTTTCCTGTTTTCAGGATAGCTCAATTTAAGTAATTTCATTGCAACAGAACGTTGTTTTTCAGGACACATGTGCAATTCCTAATAAATGCACAGTGGTCAGAGTCAACGAAGGAGTTCTGTCTGCTCAGCAAGTAATTCCAAGACTTCTTAGGAACACTCCCACCCTACTCATTGTGAATGTCAAAGCTGACACAGTAGCACAGCTTTATACGCAGCACAGCTGAAGATCCTGGCATTAGAGATGTCTCAGATTTCAACAGTCTACATGACATTTCTGATTATAAACTTCAAAGGTTCGATGATGCAGCAAGTACAGTAAATATATCAAACAGGTTTGACTCATCTTGTTCTGTCTGCTATTACTTCTCTTGTTCATCTCAGAGCTTAGAAGGCAGAAAAGGTGATCAAATCTTTTTTGGGGAAGCAACCTAGAAGAAAGTGTGAACTCCTTGTTTCCCAAATATAGCAGAAATCAGCTCCCACATCTCTGTTCCACATTGATTTTCTTCAAGAGCAGGAGCAACTGATGCAGTCGTAAAGGGGAAAAGTACATCTTATATACAGGCACTTCCTGTAGTTCCTTCCAGAAGGACAATGTGCCATTATCACACCACTACATTTTCCAAAGACCAAAGCTAACCCCAGCTGGCTTCAAGGAGTTTCAGAAGTAAAGTAGCTTCAGCTTTTGGAATTTGATAGAGATGACACACAACAAGCATACCAAATCATACCTAAAATACAGGTCTTTCCTAAAAGGAAGCGACATCACATTTTGTATCCATTTTTCAGTGGGATTAATTTATGACAAGAAGCCCAATAGTAAAGATTCTACTGCAATAATATGACCTGTACAAGAAAATCTCATCATTGAAAAAAATCACTCTAAGATAATAAATTTTGTTCCTGGCCTATCTTTCATGACAAACAATCATAAGAATTAGCTGTAACTAAAGATTACCAAAAGACAGCACAAGGCTACCCATTCTGTTAGCTGCTAAGACACAATGCAGACTTTTCAGAATCTACAAAATAGTAGAAAGGCAATAGGGCAGTAGAAAGGAGAGGCTGGACAGCTAAGCAGCGAAAATACAGTTCCTGGGCAGCTGGCTGGCCACCAGACAGACAAGTGTCCAGATCAAAACCCATGTACTGCTTTCCCTGTCAACTAGACAGAAATAAAATAAGTTATTTTGGAAAATACAGAGAGGTTTTTTTGGAGGGAGATGTAGAAGAATTATGTCAGAGAGTTGGGGGAATAGGGAAAGGTGAGACCTGATATCAGTAAATTGAAATCTTCACAAGCACAATCCTCTGCTTCAGTAATGGGCTCCGGCTCCCTACCACTGGCAATAAAATGGAAATCAAAGAAGACCATGACATTTGTAAGCAGATAAAAATCAGAGAGATATTTGTGATGAAAAATGGTCACTAAATGACCAAAATTAACCACTTAAATGATTAATCACAAATGTGTTAACCTTGCAGTAGGATCTTCATTGCTACATTCCGATTATGTCTGCACCTCCAACATTAAACTAATTGATTATTTCTATTTCAAACATTTCATGTCAGAGAACAAACTATTACTCATTTTATGTAAAAGAATTCCTAAAGAACATGAAATGACAGTTTCTGTGATTTCAAGAAATTAGCATTGAATACAGAGATAAATTTTGCTGCTGCAGGGTTTTTTTCAATTATTTTTACTAAAGAATCTGCTGGATATCAGCTGTAGAACTATGCTTTATGGTCAAATCATCTGTGAGGGGGAACGGGTAGTACAGGAGAAGTCCTATCTTAGTCTTATTCCATACAACCAAAGACAACGGAGGCTGCATCCAGCAATCTTTTCCATCGCCACGCCAGTGACTCTGTTGAAGAGATCACCCAATTATTGATACACATATGAATTGTGCTGTATGTATACAATCCTTTAAACCTTGTAGAAGTTTGGAACAGTTGCCTTGAAATTGAAGCTTTTCAATGAAGTTTGTCTTCTATTTATAGACAATCTTTGTGCACATTTATGCAAGGGTTTTGACAGTCTGTTTTGCCAAACAGGCATCATATGAATATTCATTGCTGCTGCAATCATAGCCAAACACTGAAAGGAGCAACACAGAGATCATAATCTCTGTGCTAATTTGCATATCTTCCTGAGTTTGTCATATCAGTTCTATCCCTGAGCTTTTCCTCTCTCTCTCCTTCAATGAAAGTAAAATCTTATCCAAAGGTAAGATTTCATTTGAGAACTGTACCTAGACCGCCCATCATCATCCAGTTCCAATAACTTAGACTCACTTAGCTGTGTGCTATATCTGATAGAAGGGATCTGCTATAGTATTTGTCTGACCAACTCTGGTTCATCTTCTGAGTTTAAAAGGATCATCATAAAAATGTGTGGGTTTTAGGAACAATGGAGTGTATCAATAGTTTCAATTGGACAATGTGGAATGGAAAAAGATTATTTATCACAACTTTCACATTTTAGCAAGTTGCGACCAACTGTTTTATATGGCAATGAGTCATCTGTTGGCAGTGCAGCATCTATGTAGTTGAATTTATGCAGAAAATAAAAATCTCAACCAGCCATAAGCACTCATTCTTTAAACTCTTTATCATTTACATTTGGATTGCTTAACCAATTTCTTCCAGGGAGAGAAAGGGCATCTTGGTTGTTCATTTTTCAGCTGTCTGGCCTGAACAGATGTGGAATGGGTTTCTTAAGCTACGTTTTGACCATTACTAACGGTCTTTGAGCGTTCTGAAAAAAAAGACAAGAAGGTTATTAAAACAAGCAGATGTATAAGCATGTCTAATGGATTTAAGACACCAAGCTGACAGACACTGTAGCTGCATCCCTGAGGCTACTAATGTCTCGTAGTCTGAAGTTTGGACATTTTCCAAAGCTTCCTGCTTTGACTAAGGAACTACATTCTGAATAGCTCAAAGCAAAGTGTTTATCAGCCTGTTAATTTTAGAATAACTATACCTAGAAAAGTCTCTTTCACAGAGTAGTTTACAGCAACCCAAGACTAAAATTGGAGGGGAGGGGAAGAGGGCAGGAGAATTGAAAAAAAGTCTACTGTAATACTGAAGCAGAGTTCAGCTTATAGGAAAATCACCCTCCTGCTGCAGTTTGCTTCTGCTTACATTTCCTTTCTGGTTTGCACATATACCGATCATGTGGCAGTAATCAGAGACGTGCAAACCCTAAAACTTACTCCTTACCTAATTCTTGCCAAAGGACTCAGTGTTTTTATTTAATGGGGTCAAATTACATTTGCCAGCCCTCTTCCCATCACAGAAATGCTATGTAGAAAGGATTTGGAGCTAAATTTTGCAGCCCTATCAAGAGAAACAAAGTCCTGGAGGAAGTTAATTTGAGCCAAAAGGGGATACCCAAGAGGAGAGGGCTTCAGAAACAGTTCTTTGATAGTGAGTATGAAGCTGGCATGGCCCAAGTGCAAAGTAGATTATAGACAAATACAATTTTTTTCAACTGTAGAAAGACCAAAAAAAAAAAAAGACAATCCAAGGTCAAAGTCTTGAGACTATAGAAAGACCCTAAGTAAGCAAAGGAGGTGGGAAAGGGAGTGGGGAGAAGGATTTTGCCCCACCACCACTGTGCTGATGGGAGGGTGGGGAGAATGCAATGTGATAGTCAGAGAAATGAATGATAGAAGTTTAATACAATTTTTCAGGTAAGCAAGATTTATGGGCAAAAATATAAGACATTGTCCACTTCACCTTTTGGGGAGAACCTTGAATTTTCTTTCTATATGTTAAGCATCTTTGTAAAGCTCTGACCAAAAAAAAGGATACAGGGACCACAAGAATGAGAAAGGTTTGCTATCTCCTAAGCTCACCTCTCAAAGGAGAGCACATTTGGTACAAGCCAGGAGAGAAATAAAAGGAGGTCATAAATAGATGTCTCACAGCTCACTGTCTCTTTGCAGAGCAAAGACCTTCCCGATACACTCTCCACATAACAGCTCAGCAACTTTTGGAATCCCAGCAAATCCTGTGCTGCCTTCCGTTAGTCTCTAGGATGAAAGTCTTCCCTTCCAGCAAGATCCGGTTACTTTGGTTGCTTCCAGTTCACCACAGCCCTCCCAAGCCCCTAGCTCCCTGACTACTATGGTTACTCTTGCTGGCACCAAACTCATGAAGGGACTCAGTTCCCACTTACTCAAACTGCTCTCAGGCAGAGCCTTCCCAGGCTCTCCAGACAGCAACCAGAGCATGATAAACAGGTAGATCTCCTTCTGCCTGCCCACCCTGCCTCTCAGAGAGATATTACAAAACAGCCCCATGGACAGAACAAACCCCGATCTGTTCCATTCACATATACAGCATTAACATCCAGTTAGCCTTTGTGGATTAAAAGTAGTTTTAGTGGATCATAGTGGCTCATTAACTCTAAACTGCCAATGAACATGCTTATGCATAACCCAATACCTTCAGTCAATCTTTAATTCAAGTTAGATAAGATTTCTTCTCTAAAAGACTGACTGTCTGTCAGTGATCCTCAGTGTAAACTTTAAATTCTCATTTAAACCTTTATTTTCTTACTTCAATTTTTCCCCTCACAAATTTTACCCATGTAACTATAGACTTCCTATCATTGCCATTTTATCTGTGCTGTGTAATAAATGAACATGAAACAATACCTGGCAAGTTACTAAATACTCACAAGAGCTTTGTTTCTCTAGGGCTAGTTCCCTGAACTCTCTCATCTCATGCTTGAGGAGTCAATGTACAATGAAAACTGCTAACATATCTGTAGCTAGTAATTACAGTCTGTTCTTACTTCTCAGCCCTGCAGAATGCCATCTCAGGGAAGGGAGGAGAAGGACTTAAAACTAAGTTTTAATAGTGTCATCTGAAGCATGTCCATAGCATGAGGAAGCATACTGAAGCCAGTAGATACGCTTAGTAATATTTAGTAATACTTAAGATGTCCTCACACAAGTTTCTGAACAATTCAGTTTTGAAAGCTGCAGCTTCAGGATTTGCATGGAACAAAGCTAATTCACTGCTATTAAATGGGGTTGGGAAGTCCTGTTCATGCTACCCACTCTCACCTATCTCAATCTTCAACACGTTCCCCACTCCTTCCAATCTGCTACTCATTGGATCTCCTCATGTTGATAATGCAGCAAGGCTTACTTCTCCAATTACATAGGACATTACCTGGTTAGATAGGAACGTTGGAATCAAGACCTGCCAGCAGGAGAGAGCTATTAGATAGGCTTTGGGTGTCCATGAATCTGAATCCATAATAATAGCAGCAAGTCAAGGCTTGCATACTGTTCTGGAAGCTATTTCTACTGCTACCCAGATTAACACAGGCTCAAATAGCCCTGTCTACACTGTGCTCACACTTTTGGATAACATGGCAGACATGTCACTGGACTTCCCATGCTGGTGTGGAGTGAGTGATGTTTCCTTAACAGAGTTCCTACAGCTGGAAGTCACCCAGTCCTGGATTCAAGTAAACTTTAAAAATGTTAGTCCGTAGACAGCTCCCTGCTTTATGCCTTTCTTACCTTTTCTTCCAGGCTAATATCAGTTTACCCCCCTCAAAATGTACTGCAATTTCACCAATAAGTGGCTTTAACTGCCACTTGTTACTTATGCCACAAGAAAGTCACAAACAGAGGAAGCTTCTCTTAGATCAGTCCATCACACACACATGCTTGAATGACAGGAGAAAGACATGCCAGTCGTTGAGTAACTAAATCAAGATTTGTATTTGCTTGGTTTAGAAGTCTTTTAAATGCTTTCACAAAAAATTTATTTTGACTAAGCGTTAAAGTTCAACAAAGCTACCACATTAGGTTTCTTCGCACATCTTTTAAACCCCATTAAGGTGAGTTATAGCTACATAATTGCTGAAGCTGGCTCAAATTCAGTTTGAATTTCAGTTCAGAACTCCAAAAGAATCTTGCTCCATAAAAGTCTTAGTAATATTGACATTCATATAGCACTCCATAACCCAATATTTAGTGAATTTAAACTCAAATTCCCTGTGAGATCCCACAGGTGTCCTCCTTTCCCATTATATGGGGGATGGAGCCTAACAGATACAGTATAAAAAGATGTACCAGGCTAATATGCAATATAAAATTTCAGAAATGTGCTTTTCTCTTTACTGAAGACAGCAGAAACACCAGAGATATGAAGTTCTTCTATGCAATGACCAGCTCATTGTCTACATTGACAACATGCGATGGAGCCTCAATTCAGCTGGAGCTTCTGCCTGGGCCTCTCTTCTACAGCAAGCTGCTGAAAAAAAGACCAGACAGTTTATAATCTCAAAAAAAGCCATGTTTCATTAGAATATCAAATAGGTCATTTTGGTTTAAATGAGGAAGAAGAAAGACTCTGTGGTTAAGATAACAAGATCTATGAAAGGTTTAAACATAACTCATAATTCTCTTCCTATAGTCACGGCCAACAAAGCATGGTACTATCTGACCCCTAGAAAGATATTTCCAGGTACAAATCCTGACTGTTCATTCTCTTCTCTTCACATCAGACTACCAGGTTTGTTTTCTACCTAAGTAGAGGGCTGGAGCTCCCTCTTGTAAATCTTGATCACTCTGTATCGTGCAGCCTTGTGAACCTCCTCTCCCACATCACAGCCTCCCAAGACGGAAGAATGAGCTTCCTTTTCCTCCAGGCACGTCTGCCTAACCTCCTGCTTCCACAGACATACAGCCCAAATGGAGAACCAAGCAAAGAAAACGTACAGTTCATTGAACTATAATTTACCATTTTTTATGGTCCAAGTGGCTACACATCTGAAGTGTCAGAATGTCATTGCAGGCCTTCTAGGCCTTATTCCATAAGAAAGAACATTTTACAGTCATTGTAACATACTTAACAGATTTTCATACTCCGTTTAGGATCTGGGTAAAATCAGTGTCAGAGATTCCCAAAATGTGTTTGTTTCACAAAAAAAAAAAATATTAAGGCAGTAATTGTGGTTCTCACCTTTCCTTCAGACCACTTGTGCTGTGATAAATTGTATACAATAGTATTCCTATACTTAACATAACCACACTAAGGAAATCCTACTTCTCACATCAGTGAACCCTTTCTGGTTTTAAAAAAAAAAAAAGTGATGTTTCCTCAGATTCATAGACAACTTGAATTTTGCTGTATTTGTCAAATGATAACAACTATATTTGAACCAAAGAGAGAGAGATTCATTTGTGAAGTGCAAATATTCATACAGAAAGTATTTTAAGGAGAACAGTAACCATTTAGAAACTAACCAAACAAAAAAGGTCTTTCATCTATCTTGACTCTTTTTGAGATGCATGGAAAGTCTTACAGTCAATTAAAAAGGGAGAAAAATACGCACATATCCTACCTGTACTGAGGAAAATTAAAATAAGCCAAAAAAAGTTTGTATCAACAAAAGAAAAGATATAGAGGGGAAAAAAATGTAATTCTATACACAGCATACATGGAAAAACAACTGGCAACAGCAGAATTATTATTGACCTGATGCTGCTGCATGTGCAGGGGCTTTTCAAGTAGATGAAGACTTTCAACAAAGTCAGTCAGCTGATGGCAACTGAATTGTTAAGAGGCAACCTGAATGCTATCGACAGAAGAAAAATATTTACTTCAGAAGTCAGTAGACATTACTTGATGCTGGAGAGAAAAAAGAAATGGCCAGAGTTTTAAATGTGGTAACACTTAGCTCTAGCTTCAGCACTAGTTCTGGCCAAATCACTTGAAGGATTTCCCTGGGAATGAAAAATAACCTATTAAGATGCACCTTGTAAGCATTCAGGGCCTGACCTTGAATGGCAGAAACTCACCTGGATTATTATTTTTATTACCATCAAGGTTCAGAGGATTTGAATATTCTTCAGGATGTTTGTAGACATTATTTACAAGGATTTATGTAAGCTGTGTTATGGTTATTAATCACACAAATAATTTGTGTGAGGCAATCATCAAATATATTTATGTATTTAGTTAAGTTTTGTTCCTGCGAAGTCAATAGGTCACAGTTTTTTTTGTTATGCCATCAAATAGTTTTACAAAGCATTTAAGAGATCTATTTAAAAATGAATATTATGACTTGTTATTAACAAGATAAAGTAACCATTGTTTTCTTCCCTCTCTCACATCCAAACAACTTGAAAATAGGTATGGGAAAAAAAAAAAAAACAACAAGCCTGTACTATACAAATAGATCTCTTCTCAACTATGATAGTTATCATGTCCTGATGGAGGCATTGCGACTGTATTTTTACAGTGCTAAAACATTGTCACTGCTGTTGTGTAGTTTTACACAATAATAGCAACATTTACCACTTTCTTAAATAAATTTGCCATTGAGTGTTCTCACATTTCAGTGAGATAGTGACTTCACAATTTTATAATTACTTGTAAAATCATTTAATTGTAGACATGGACAATGGATGTGGACAATCCTATCCCATGCCCTTGGACTTGACCCAAGCATTAGGCCCCATTTTTGTCATTATAATTTGATGCTGAGACTTCTGTAAACACTTCCATCAACTAACTGATAAGTCAGAGGAGATCTGGGGAAAACATGATTCAATTTTGCCTTCCACTGGAGTTTATTCTCTTTTGCGGCTACCACAAATCATGTGGACATATTTGCCCTCAGAAACTAGCAAAAACATATTGCTTGAAGTACAAAAATTCTCAGTTTTTTTTCCTCTGCAAAAAATGGCATGAATTTAACACTATTAAGCATGATTCTACTCAACAATTTTGCACTCACATATAGAATCATAGAACCGTTTAGGCTGGAAAAGACCCTTAAGATCACTGGGTCCAACTGTTAACTTAACACTACCAAGTCCACCACTAAACCATGTCCCTAAGCACCACATCTACATGTCTTTTAAATATCTCCAGGGATGGTGACTCCACCACTTCCCTGGGCAGTCTGTTTCAATGCTTGATATTCACAATAGCCTCTTTATCATACAGTATGATCTGCCAAATAATACTCATTATGAGAAAGTATTTTTTAAGTGAAGCAAAATATCCCGATTCCTTGCTGATGCACAACCTCTCTTCCCTGCAGCAAAGCAGCTGCAAAGCTGGTATGTGCCTTAAAAAAACGTATCTGCATCAGAACATGACACCATGCTGGGATTTCCAAGCTAATGCTAGTTAAGTTAGCCATCAAAAACATGGCTAATGAGCCCAGTAATATACCATGTTGACATGTTTATTTAGCTACTAAAATCCAAGCTGGCATCTCTGCCTTGTACAGCACTGTGCCTCACAGACATAGCAGTTTTTTTGGCATGTCCTCTAACATCTATCACAGTACTGCAACGCATAGTTGAAGATAGAGATGATACATGGCAAAGATGGGAAATATTTCCTGAGGTCGGAAAGATAAAGGTGGAACTGCCATGGACATAGGCAGAACAAGCTCTTGCAAAGATGTGAGAAATGCCTTTATTTCAATCTCTTCCAAAGTTGCTATTGCACATATCTAAGCTACAATCCACAGACTGGCTCTGCCATTAGGCCTTGGAGCAGGTTATTCCTGCCAGATGTGCTCCAGCTCTAGCAGAAACACAGATAGAGGAAAAGGTAAGATTAGAGGGAATTTGATGAGGAGGAAAGATAAAGGTGTAATTCTTTTGGGTCTGGAGACATGGAAATGATACACATCATGGTGGGGAAAAAGCATTCAGGAAAAACTGCTACTGGCTCCTTGGCTGATAAAAAGTGCAAGAGACTCTGAACAGGCAGTGCTTGCATGGGAAAATTCCCTAAAGCATTTACATGCATATATACATATATAATTCCCAGTTCTGTAATACAGTAAATTTAGCTGCCCTTATATTTGAAAAATATGCATGTGTGGCAGATGGGATTTGACTGCATGTCAGAATTTATTTTCATGAGTTTATAAAACTTGCAGGTGTTCCCACAGAGGAACAGACATGCAAGGTCAGGAGGATGTAGCACAGATGAAAGTGGAGATGTCTTCCTTTAGAGGCATCTTTCCCTTTATTTCTTGGGAAAGAAATAGAAAACTAAAAATAGAAAGGAATCAGTAGGGCGATAAAGACTGACAGTTATCCTTATTTAGAAAAGAGGAGAGTAGCTAGCAACTGCACCTCAGCAGCAGTGAAAAGACATATATTAAGACTAGATTTTTGAACCTGAAGTTCTCACACACATTTGGAGAAAACTATCATGGAATTTTATGTCATATTGTAAATTCCTTAGTCCAGTTTACTGCTTTACTATAATTTCCACTTTCAAGTTATCCTAGATACCTAACCTTAATCTTCCTTACTGCAATTTCTTTCTACTAGAAGCAGTCCAATACACCACGGTCTTAAAATTTCTTTGTCTTTGCACAAGGTCTTTACATGCATTAAGACTATCTTTACATGCATTAAGACTATTTCTCACTCCTTCTGTGAATGCTTCAGTAAGTCTGTGGTCATCCTTATTGCTCTTCTCAGAACTGTTACCAAGAGGGTAAGGGGCTGCATCCTTCTTGAAACACAGGAGGTCAAAGTGAAACCAAGAGATAGGAATGACACACTAATTATAATGGGATTTTTTGATATTTTGTTGTTGTTGTTGGTTTGGGATGAATTTTTTTTGTGTTTACTTGTAGTAGCCCCGAGTGTTAGATTTTTGTTACCGGTCTTTAACTTCAAGTTTAACAAGATCAGTACTCATTCCACCAATAGTGCCCTCAAAATTGTAAACACTTTCACAATTTTAGCTCTATCACCAGAGAAAAGAAAGGAGTTCACTGAGGGGAAAAAACACTTTCCTATGTTTTACTTTTTACATGACTCCCTAAAAGTTTGTTACATTTAAGCACGGTTTGGTAATCCAGCGCCATCTTTAATACTTATGGAGCACAAAAACTTTCCAATTCCAGACTTCAAATTTTAACATGTAGGAAGGTCACTATCATAAGTCAGCTGGTCTAGTATTATTAATTCTTGCAGTAGAGCCTGCAAACTGAACAAGTCAGTTGAATTATACAAACATGCTTGAAAGCCGGGAGGTTGGAAACCTATGAATCCATCAGTTAATGATCATGAGTAAATTGTTCCCAATGTGCAGTGAATTTTGAGCTGTTTCATCTTAACTATCACGTTGCCAAGCAGAGATACCAACACAAGGGCCTTGGCATAGCTTTCTCACAGTTGTTGTTCCTAGTTTTGGCCTTAGAGCCAGTAAAGATCTTTTTTTTTAAAAAAAAAACAACACACAACCATTTTTTCCATCCCTTTTTTCACTACCCCCCACATCAAGAAAAATCGTCATATTTCCTGGACTTACTGTGCACCAACATTCTCATTTCTTACCAAATACTTCATTTTATGTCCATTTTAAGAATCATACAATGTATGAAATCTCTTCTCACAGCTATTAAGTGTTTGTAATAACTAGTGAATATGAAATGCAGCTCTTAGTTTCTTCAATGCACTTCAATTGCTCAGTCATGTTGAAAATCAATGTCAGGGTCCTCCTTTGTGAGTACAATAAACTGCCAGCTGGGAATCATTTACCTAACCCTGTCTTTATCCCAACTAATAGTGTCATTGATACCTCCACACCTTTCTTGTCCTAAACGGGCTTACAAGAACATTCAACTGCAGAACTAACTAAAATAAAACTCAGCTAAACTGTAATAGAAGTTCTGAATGATACTCTTGTAGGACTGCTATTATCAGGTATATGAATACCCAGAAGCCTACAATCAGTTATGGAGATGCCATTAGGATAGACACAGTAGAAAAAAAAAAAAAATCACAGAAGATTCAGTGGGTTTATTATTCAAACATATAAGGCCAGCAAAAAGCAAGAAGTCAAATGAGTGAGGTTATAGAAGAGATCAGCAGTGTTGCCAGAAATAAAAAACAGACTCCTGTCCACACTGAATGGATTCCTGCACTAAATCCTTTAAAAAAAAATGTATTAATTGCAGTACAAGATTGGATTTGATAAAAGATTAATCTAGTATCTCATAATCAAAAAATGATCGTATCACCTTTCAAAAGGAAGGTTTGCTAAAAAATTTTGAATTAAGTTCAAAGCAATCCACACCAAAATATCATCATCTTTCATACTATTACAATCTACAGGGAACATTTATACTATTGAACTTCTGTGACTAAATTAGAATCTTCAAAAAAGTCTGCACTGTATATATTCAGACCAGAAATGTATTCTCCTCAGGGGCAAACTGAAGTACCAAAGTGGAGATATTTCCTCTCTAAGACTTTTCCTCTTTTCATCTATGTAAAAGCATCTGTTTCCTGGACTTTAACAACACTTATCATAAGGTAGTACTAGTTCTCTCTTAGTAGAAATAATAAGTAAACATCTACTTCTGTATTTTTCCTGTTAGAAAGAAGTTGGTATATCTTTTTTAAGGAACAACAACTCCTGTCTTTCAGAGTCTTCTACCATCAAATGGACATCAGTCGGTTGTCCTGGTTCGGCTGAAGCAGAACT
>NW_009625094.1:0-3071 GCF_000690535.1 Cariama cristata | reverse complement strand
CAGTCCCAATCCTGACCCCTGAGGAATGCTGCTCATCATCGGTTTCTACTTGGACACCGAGCCATTGACCACAACTCTCTGAGTGCAACCATCCAGCCAAGTTCTTATCCACTGAGTGGTCCATCCCTCAAATCCATGTCCCTCCAATTTAGAGACAAGGATGTCCTGCAGGACAGTGTCAAATGCTTTGCACAAGTCCAGGTAGATGATGTCAGCTGCTCTTCCCTTTTCCACCCATGCTGTCACCTGGTCCTAGAAGGCACACCAGTATTAGAAGGCCACCAAGTATGTCAGGCACGATTTGCCCTTAGTGAAGCCATGCTGGCTGTCACCAATCACCTCCTCATTTTCCATGTGCTTTAGCATAGTTTCCAGGAAGATCTGTTCCATGATATTGCCAAGCACAGAGGTGAGACTGACTGGCCTGTAGTTCCCCAGGTCTTCCTTTTTCCCTTTTTAAAAATGGGGGTTATGTTTCCCCTTGTCCAGTCAGTGGGAACTTCACCAGACTGCCACGACTTCTCAGATATGATGGATAGTGGCTTAGCCACTTCATCTGCCAGTTCCCTCGGGACCTGTGGATGCACCTCATCAGGTCCCATGGACTTGTACAACTTCAGGTTCCTGAGGTGGTCTTGAACTTGATCTTCTCCTACAGTGGGCAGTTCTTCATTCTCTCAGTCCCTGCCTTTGCCTTCTGTGACTTGGTTGGTGCATGGTAGTTATGACCTTGACTGGAGATAGAAGAATGGAGGATGATGGTCTTTGATTATGCCTGTGTACACACCTGTGTATGTGACTATCTGCATGGTCATATATGGTGCTGAATGCATATTTAGGAAGAAAGGCAAAGCAGAGATCAGGCATAATTATTTGCCTACAAAAAGCGCAAGAGTTGCCTTGGTCAGACATTTGATAAAAATTGTCATTAACATACAGTGCTCAAAGTAACTTTCACATATGCTATTCTCTCTCAACACCAAGCTTCTAAAATTTCATCATTATTGAATTAATGAGTTAATCTGGTATCTCTTAGAAAGTTCTGGCATGACTTTTTAAGTATGTTTGATTAGATGGCTGAATGCTCGGTAAATATGCCTATAAAGCTCTAACTCTTGGGTAACAGTGGTCATTTGCCAAAGCAGTTAAAAGCATTTAGGACCTTTCAGGAGACATTGTGATGAAACAGTGCTAAATTTTGGAGAAGATGCTCATTACCTGACCCTGCCTTTCCAGCTCTGGGGCAGCGCAGCATCTTCCTGTTTGTGAAGTCTGAGGGTGATGAAGGTTTCTGTGGGTCAGCAATGGGCTTAGTTGAGAGGAGATAATTGAAATGGAGCTTGGAAGAAAAATCAGTATAGATGAGTACGGTTACAGCAACAATACAGAGCACCAAGTTCATCTGTACTTCTGTTGCTGGCATTCATCCTGTATCGGCAAAGGGTCCCTTACCTTCCCTCCCCAAATGTCTTTATAGCTATTTTTTTAACTAGGCAGGATTTTATCAGCTTTTCCACTCTTTAAACATTGTCAGTTAGTGCTAGCCAGACTTCACAGTTAATTGTATTCTAATCTACCCAATTAGTCCCCTATTCCCACAAAGACTTACACATGTGGTTAATTTAAAGTTTAACGCAAGTGTGAAACTCTTCTGTGCCTGAGCCTGCCTGCTTCTAATGAGTGAAAAACCAAATGCTTTTCTTCCTCAAATCCCTCCTCGAGAGCCACAGCTTTCTCTTAGCCTTTCATCATTAATCTCAGCTCTAGTGTCATGCACTATATCTCAGCCATGCCTGATTATTAAACATAATAAAACAAAGTGAAAAACAAATCCAAAATAAAAGCCAAAGGGAATCAAATTACCTGATGGCCATGCTTTGTAAATAATGGCTCTTTCATGAAACCAGTTCCCTTTCTTTTGCTTTCTGCTGTTTCCTTTCCTCTTTCACCCCCTCTGTGACCCTTCTTAGCCGCTGTAATTCACTGTGTCGTCTGTCTTGTAAGCGTCCTGGGGCAGGGACCTCGTCATCTCCGTGGTCTGCACAGCACCACGCACCTCCAGAGGAGTGTATAAATATTAATAAACACACATCCACATTCAATGAAACCAAAAGCCCTGTTTTTCTGAATCAATAACTCGCTCTCTCTGGGTATGAAACAGTAGTAATCCATGGCCGTGAGCTTTAATCCTTTTGAAAAATGCTTTCAAATGGGACTTTCATGAGCAGTATGAAAAACACAGGCAAACAAACGAAGGTACAGCACAGCTAGTAGAGCACCGGTTTTCTGCATGAGCAGTGTTTATTGACTTCCACCCACAAGGAAAAATGTTGTCACCTGCTGGCCCTCAACCTGCTCCCAACGATGTTAAACTCTGATCGGAAAAGCGTTTTCCTAACTGGCCTTTCCAAACTTTTGGATTCTCTTAGCCTATCATTTTTTCCCTTCTCTGTCATCCTCCTTTTAATGCTTTTATTAAAACATTAAAAATAATGTTTTAATGCTTTTAAATCATTACAAAAATGCTAATGAAAGAATTGTAAAAATCAGAAAATAAGAGATCTACAGTACTTCTGTGCAACCTCATTTTCTCATTTTCTCCTTCTTCCTGCCTGAGCCTCATAGTACACGCTCCGATTGCCAGACAGCACTTTGATTTTATTTTTTTTTATTTTTTTTTTTACAAAACCCTCCAGCTTCTGGCAGCCAAGGAGAAGGGGTTTTACAGACCAACCAACCAGGGAGTGCAGGCAAGGTATTGAAGCTGAAGGCAAGGATCATACCTGCATCACAGGATGCCTAGCATGACCAGACTAACGAATGAACTACATCCCTTTTAGGCAAGCCGTATATTCTTTCTTGCCTTGATTCACTATTATTCTCTGCACTGCATGGACCTAGGATCCTCCAGAAAAAAAATTCTGCCTTTGACTGTGTCATTGTTACCCTAAGCAGTTAGCCAATTTTCAAGGGTTTGGCGGGTTATTTCTGTTAGAAGCAGGAGAAATTAAAGAAGGGAAGGTATTTATCTGGTCTAAGTCTCTTTAGCAGGAAAAAACAGGAACATTGTC
>NW_009625093.1:0-19118 GCF_000690535.1 Cariama cristata | reverse complement strand
ATAGTTCTGTTTCAGCCAAACCAGGATACAACCCCAAAATATCACTCTTGAGCAGCAACAGAGTTCGTCATTTTGTGTGAAATTCGGATTTCTTTTCCCTATATGCACCACTTAACCTCTCTTTACACCAAACTTCATCTGCCATTTCATTTATCTCATGCAATTCTTTACTGTTGGCTCTCATCTTTACTACCCAAACACCCAAGACAGTGCTCACAGAAAAGCTGTGACAATGGTGAAAGGCATTCTTTTACCTTTCAAGACAACTTGCACCTACACAAGAGACAATGCTGCATGAGACACGAAACTGACAGAGGCAGCTGAAATCACTGGCCTGCACTCCACTGTGGCTGTATTTATTTTAACGTAGAAATCCCAACCAATGCAGCGAGCAAAGTTTCTCAGCTGCCTTTTACCCCTCCAAGCCAGGCAAGATGTCACACTGAGACTTAGGGAAACACTAGCTTAGCCACCCTGCCTCTTGATTTTTAGCCTATGCTGGAAAGAAGCTTGGAACTGATACCGAGTAAAGGACTGGAGCCATGTCTAATACGTGCCTTCATGAGAAAACTGGACCTATTACGGGATCAAAGAGAATAACCACAAGTAACTCAATCACTCGAAGCGTAGCACAGAAAGTAACAGATGACTTTTCAAGATAACCAGCAAATATGTAACAATATCCACATGCCAAAAGTGGAAGCTTGGACAGAACAAAACAAGGCATGTTTTCCATCCACTCCTATGAGACTAATCTATCACTAAAATACTTTAGTAAGAATTGAAGTGAATTTACTATTACAGTGACTCTTACTTTATTTTGAATTGGATCATAACTTTTAGAAAAACAGCCAGGCTGGAATGCAAGAAAGTCCTATGGTCTGTGTTGTACAGGAAATCAGACCAGATAATCGCAGTACCATCTCACTAGTCCATTACGCTATTCTACAATGCATCCGTGTGCCAAGCACTTTTGGGGCATATTTGCATGGCATAACAGAAACACAGCAGTCAGCTTTTGAGATACTTTTAAGAAATGTTATCTCTTGGAATTCAGCACAATGTGTGTTATGTTCCATCTATTCAATTTAATTTGTTCCTAGTAGAAACATAAAGCAGAAGCCAGCAGAGCAGGGGGAATTAAAAGCACATATCTAGTGTCGAAAGGAAAAGGAGACACTCAAGAGTTTAACAAAGTACAACTATGAGCAAAATACTAACCTATAAAGTACTAAGCTTTATTTCCTTTTAGAATTCCTACTCCTCTTTCTAGTTCATTCTTTGTCCCCTGTTCTCTTTGGGTTTCCTACACCTCTGTCTTAAGCTTTCCCAACTGCTTTCTGATCCCTTATTCCAACCACCTCTTTTTGTAGAAGAATACTTTAATACCCTGTGGTCACAGGAGTTATCCTTGAAAAATCTCTTAGCTTTTCTACTTTTCTTGACTTGGGGGAAAAGAGGAAATAACAAAGGCTTGTCAGTCTAGTCTTTCTACTAATAATTAAATTTTTCTACTACTAAAGCAGAAATAGGTCTTTATCTTTCAGAACTTTCTTTTTGTGACACCTAGAGTGTCTGTAGCCATGTAAAATTACCTTCTCCTTGATTCTGCCCATCAGAAAACAACTGTCCCTTTAAGTAGAAGCAAAAGAAACAAATTAAAAAGCAAGGAAAAAAGTCTAGTATTTTGGTAAATTTCTTGACAAGTGTTTTTAAGACTAACAAATTCAATGCTAGATATCCCTGGCTTTGCCACACAATTAATTAACACAGGACACGACTTTGTGGCTCACAGCTATGGAGGGCAGGTCTGCAAATACCGAAAGGACCTCTTGGGTATCTGCTGACAGAATTCACTAAAGCTGTAGATCCCCTCTGGACCTCTTTTTCACTACTTACCTTCCAGACCACCTGTTCCTACACTGCTCCGAGGGCCATACCCTCTCCCCCACCCATCCATCACCATCCCTCTAGAGTTCACAAAATCACAGAATAGTTGAGGTTGGAAGAGACCTCTGGAGGTCATCCAGAGTTAAGAAACCTTCCTCTTTTTCTGACTATTGTCTCTTATTCCATTAGCCATTAGCTGCCATTAGCTGCCCATCCCGTCCAACTTCTTCCCAGAGACCAGCTTTAGCTCATGGTAGCATACATGGTTTGAGCACGTAACTGAAGTGCTGAAATACCTCAGACACTGGTGTGCAAATGCAAGTGTTTATGTGAAATTCTGCCAGGGTAGCTGCCACCTAGCACACGTGGCAGAAGGCTCACAAGATGGTCAGAGTGTTTTCACTGCAACTATGGGGACAAATACGTACTATGCTTAACATTTAGTATCGGTACTGTTCCATTAATAACACCATTAACGCCATTAATGGCTTATGTTACTGGAGCTCCTCTCTCAGGAGAGTTTTGGCAATGCACACAGTTCTTAGGCATCCTTTTGAAAGTGTTGGCCATTAGTCATTATTTCATAAAATCAATTTGTTACACTGTTACACTGAACAAGCCACACTATTAATTACACTGTCATTTCAGTTTCATTGGACACTTAAACTTAGATTTCTGTTTTAAAGGAGTACTTGCCAATTCCCAAGAATTTTCACAAGATGTTTCACCCAACATTTTCAGAAACTATTGCAAATCACAAAAATTCTTTAAAGTACTAGAAATTTCAGACTTGTCTAGAAAGCTAAGATTAATTTTTGTTCATGATTAAGAGATAAGAGGGAAAAAAAAAAGAAATACCAGCAGCACAAACACATATGAAAACACAGCAGGAACAAGAAAGAAACATACCAGTCATAAAGCATGCAACTACTGTGTTTTTTATTGTACTGCCTACCATGCAGTCTCAGCTTCAAACAGAGACTCCCAGGTAAACTAATACTGATCTCCTTTAGAACATTGTATCTGCCCATTTAGATGAATGTATGTTCTAAGATGGAGAACAAAATCTAGAGACGGATTCAGAGAGACAGACCTCTAGATTTAAGAAGTCCAATAAACAAGTGGAAAAAGAACAATTCTAATTCCCAAATAAGAATGGATTTTCTTCAGAATTTCTAGTATAAGACTTCGATTTACCAAACCTGTTCAAAAGAGTATATTAGAGAGAAGAGATTTGACCTGAAGCCAGTTCCTTAAAGCCCATAAACAGTTGCATATGTTATTACATCTTTTTATATCCCCACCCTTTTCCTCTTTAAGGTGAATTGCCTATAGTCAATTTATTCTGTTGCTGCTTTTAAATCTGTTATACATTCTAGCCTAAGGGCAAATTAGCCAACTTTTCACCTCAGTTTTTAAGTAGCAATCTGTAAACACCTCAAAAACATGAGATATACTCTTCAATGTCACACTAATTTAGTTAGTGAGTAAATACGTGTATAAAATATACTACTTTTTTCTTCTAAGAAACAGGATTTTTCACTGTACAGCAAGAACTGAAAAAATGAATTCAGGATGAATACGATGTATTCAGGAGATGTATACGATTCATCCAAATACAATGTATTCTACACTACCGCAGATTTTTCAATAAAGGTAGCAAGAATCAAGTGACAGAAAGAAAGCTCTTTACTTTAAAAGGTACAAATGTTTGTTCCAAGATTCCATTTCCTGCGATGAGCTGCCAACCTGTGCACCCCCAGCTTGTTTTCCCCCACTGTTACCACACACTCTCCTCTTCTCAGGAAAGCTAAACTCATAGTCAGTGCTACCATCGCAATCTGATGAAGCATAGCAAACAAGGTTTGCACACAAAAATCCATCTGGCCTAAATTTACTGTATTCTTGTTGCTCTATGTATGAGTAAATAAATACTGTTTTAAATGTCAAAGCCATTGAAATCCCTATTTTACACAAGCAAACGGGATCTCGGCAGACTCTACTTGACAGCTACTGAGAACACCACCTATTCAGAGCTGTCCAGCCCTTGCAAACAGATAACACCGTCAACCCCACCGGATGAGGGGAGCCTCCTTGCTGCGTTGGCGGTGTGCCCTCCAGGCAGCAGCAGACATTTCTCCATGCCTCTAAATTAATCTCCCAGTCAAACATGGAGATGTGGAAATGGCTTGCAAGGAAAAACAACTGACAGCATGCAAAGAGACATCCAGTAACAGAGTAGCATATTCTGCCCCCCCAAATGCTCTGTATCCTCCCAAGAAAGAGGGTCAGATACACAGGCTTGCTGACCAGCATCAATAGAATGGTCCTGAGAATCACTTCATACAGTGTAAGAACATATAAGTTAAATTCATGAAAAGCACAATATGCATCAAGTTTCAATATGCATAAGGGAAAAAAAAAAAACAAACAAAACCATGGCACTGTGGTGTTTGCTAGGAATAGACTAAGACTAAAAACACTTCTTCATTGAGGCAAGTTCATTCCAAAGAGTAATTTTGTTGGCAGGTCATAAATCCACAAAATGTGTCACAGGCTTTAGCACCAAGGGAAGAGCAGGCCTAGAGAAGTTTTCTAGCCACTTCTCTTTCTGAAGTGGCTTTTTCATTTTTAACATGACAGTAGATGCTGATTTAAGTGATTTTGGCCAAGTTGCTACTAATTGGTCTTTTCATCTGCCATTAATTTATTTGTCTTCTTGTTCATTAAGAGATTTAATTGCAGCGACCTAGAAATTTGCCAATTTTCCTTCAGAAAAATACCTATTAAACTTTCCATTAAAAAAAATCCTCAGATTTTCCACTGCAAGGAGTTAGTCCCATATCACAGTAAATATTTCTATAGAATAGTATGTCTTTCTTCTAAAAATTAGGAGTTTTCAACTGTATGCACTCACTCATTTCTATCTTAATAAAAAGCAAAGTATGCAAGGAAGACCACAGAAGAAAACTTCATGAACTGGAAAAAGTCATCAGCAAAACCAGTCACACAGCCTTTCACATAAAGAACACATCTTTTATATAGCCACTTGTGTACAGATACCAAAAGCCTCCAGCTGCGACACACATTTTCAAGTATCTTGCTCTCAGGACTGATTCAACCTCTGGCTCCTCATGCCAAATCAAAAAATACATATTTTTTGTGTGTTGTTTGAACATTATTTTCTTAGAGCTTTTGACAAATCAATAGTTTAAAAATGACAATTTATTGTTGCTTTCTGATTGAGAGTAACTTTTTCCTCATTCTGTTGACCAAGGACTCCGAGAGATGAATTCTGGCTAATTTCATTGTGACAACTACAGATGTATATATGTACATACAGCGTATGTATATGTATCCTGACTCCAATGCAGAAGGAGCAAGTTCTGACAGAGAAGCTGGGTGAGAAAATGTAATCAGCCACAGCAGTCTTTGTACAGTGACCTTGTTTCAGCCTATATAGCAAACTTTTGCACTTTTTATTAACTGCACTCTGCTCCATCTTCTGCACCATTAGTAGGCTTGTTTACCAAGTTGCCCTTTGGTTTCATTTGCCAATAAATCATGCTTTTGCAGCCACAAAGGCAGCAAAGGAATTATTCAGTTGTTACAAGGGAAGGAGTATGTGGAACAGATATTTAGTCTGCAGAACATTTAAGTCTGATCTGAAAAGCCAAAAAATCTTAACCACTTGTACATATCCTTCTAGTATTTGCCATTCTATGCAACCCTTCCCTTCAAAGTACAAAACTAAGTCTGGAGTCTTCCCTTACGAGCTCTGCATCATTATTTATTTTTTTCTATCACCACTGTCCTTCCTGTTCATTATCAGATCACTTCTTACCTTTATGTATTGATTATGCCAGTAAGATTTATAACATTGGAAAGTGAAAGGAGAACTAGGCGCAACGAATTCACTGCTGGCTGAAGGGCTTCTGCCCAATCATTCATAACGCTCTAAAATCAAGCCTGGTTCCTTATATGCTGTGTGCCTGTGTACTTTTCTGTGTTATGTTAAATGCTGCACTGAAACAGTAACTATAAAGTTAGAACATTTTAGATGAAAGGTCATGTCAAGAGAAAAAGCCTCAGTGAATTCCAGAAGACACAAGTAGGACATTTTCCCGAAAAAGTCTAACAAAGTATCAGGTCTGGGAAGCACATGATCTTGGTAGATCTACTGGTGTACCTCTGGCCAGACTTTCATATTTATGAAAATATAGTCCCTATTACTCGTCAGAAAACTTTTAACTTTTCTCACCATGAACCCAGTATCCACCAGCATTTACCTTTCTTAAAAACAACAGAATTTTAAATATGGGTACACTTGCAAATATTTTAAAGAAGGAACCTACCTCAAAGATCAGGAGACTTAAGAAATTAAAAGTCCCCACTATCACAAATGCAACTCAATTTAGAGACTCAAATAAGTCAGTTCAGTCCAAACTTTCTTAAAATCCAATACATACAGTCTTTCTCCCATCCTTCACTTCTCTGCCAGAAACCTTAAATATATATTCTTTTTAGGACATTTTTTTTCTCCTTTCTGCTCTTCTGCCTGTGATGTTACTCCAGTTACAGTTTTTTTACATGTTTTTTTCCTAAAATATCCAAAAGGCAGTTATAATTAGTTGAAAGAATTTGAAAGTTTAGCTCTGTTTCTGGTAAGCTAAACCACCTCCCCTAGTGCAAAAGACCAAAAGCAAAATGAAAATACATAGAACTTAAACATAAGATTTTACTGACAGAAAGGAAGAAAATCCAAAAGAACCCAAAAACACAAAACAAAGCAAAAAAAACTCCACCTTGAACTAAATAACAAGAAGAAACACAAAACTTAGAATGAATTTGTGAATAAGTTAGAAGAAAAAGTCTGTTATATTTCTGGCAGCTCTGAGACTTTAAAAAGTAAAGAAATACCTAAAGATTTCTAATCAACAGCCAATTATTTTGAAGAAAAAATTAATACAGCAATTTCACTAGAAAATCAGGAAGTGGATAGTTGGACCCTGCATGCTAAGAAAAAAAGGCAAAAGCATGTCAATATTGCCTTTGCACCTAGGTCTGTCTAGAATCTATATAGCAAGTAAGTCTGCCAGCAGACTGTGATTCTGAACTTACCAAAGAACAAGAAACAAAAATCAACTCTAAACCTAGCCAGTCACATTTATTCAAATTCAATGGAGCAATGCAAATAATGATGCAAACAACCTCTCTAGTATTGGCAGGGATAAGTAAATGGGTAAAAATAAGTAAAATCTACTATTCGCCCTCATCAACAAGATGGCACAGTAGAGAAACTCGGAAGTTTTTAAAGTAAAAGGAAACGGTGCATATATTTACAGGCCTGTACAGCACTCCCATAGGTCTCAATAATAATTAGTAACTAGCATTACTGTTTATAAGCATACACTTCTACTGTGACATACCAGAACAATAACTCTACCATTCAAGGCAGTGATATTACTGGAAACAGTCCCAATAGGGGTCTGGCAATTTTTAAATACACTAAGGCATTCGGATGAATGTGACCATAAAAAACCAAGACAAAACCAAGACAAAACAAGCCAACAGAAACTCCCCACACAAGCTCAGTATGTCCCACATATTCTGCTGTCAACAAACAAGCACACAGTCCCAGCTGAGCACATGCACATCCCATGTGTGGGAGGGGAGGTGGTCAACTAAGAAGTGGAAAATTTCCTTCCTGACTTCCACGTGGAGACCAGTTAATTCAGTATTAACATGTTTTTCATTTGCTCATGTAAAGCAGCAGACAACTTCAAACCCCTAAAGTGGATACTTCATCTCCTTGCTATACAATGAGGCCATGTTCTCACTCAAAAAATAACAAGAAAAACCTATGCCCTTCCAGGGAGGAAGCAGAAAGTCTGATGTTGTGTGCCCAAGTGTCTAAGTGTATGATGCTACATGCTCATGCGTGGGCAGCAAAATCACATTTTGTGACTGACTAAACACTGGTTCCTCCCACAGGTACTTTGAAAGGAGCCTCTCCTCTGTTAATTCTTTGCTTTTACTTCAGTTGGGTTACTTGCAGAAGCTTTCTCCTTTCTCTATTTTTAACTGTCTAGCAGCAGTAAACTCTCTGAAGCCAAGAATTCTAGCCTTTTAACTTTGACTTCTTTTTGGAATTCCACTGAAATCAGACAGAAGGTCCAAAGACAGATACAATTAGTCTCATCACGTAAGTCTCATTTCCTTGGAAAATCAAATTGAAACCTCTGTTTAGGAGTGCCTAGACCCAGACTTTGTGCACTGGCCCATAATTAAATATGTTTGTTATGAAGGAGGACGCAATATGTTTTGAAATGTTTTGAATTAGTATCTCTAGGAAATAAACTCCTAAAAATACATCTAGACTGTCTATAAATTCTAGCCCTTTATCACCTGCATTAATGCTAGCACAATGAAAATCAGTTACCGAAGTACTGCATCTTTAAAATGAAATTTGATTGTAATAAAGAAGTACTTTTAAAAGCATTAAGTAATGTTAATATCATCAGATTACTCTTAAAATAAAGCACCTGTTATGAGCAATGGTTTCTCTGCTAGGATTTAAAAAAATGAAGATAAAAGAGACCTGTGTTGTGACATTTTCCATATCTTCAAATGTAAACAAGCAATGAAATCAACCAATAATTACTCTTTGCTGTGCTTTGCATTTCTCCCAGCTACACGGCTTCCTTCAGTAATTCCCAAATCTCATCTTACTGTACTTGTCTTTTTGCATTCCCCTTGTCTGACACAAGATAATTACCTGTCCTGTAAAATTCATTTGGCACTGTAGTACTTATTTTGTTCAGAAAAATATTAGTTTTGCTGACATGCACTCATGCCACAGCAACTTTGTAAGACAGAAGGACAGTAGATTACTACTTAGTAAAAGCGAAAAATGTTTTGGAGATGCAGTGTGACGACCTCTTTCTGAAACACGTTTTTACACAGTACTCTGTTTTTCTCCTTAGAAAAAAAGTAATTGTTCATAGCACTACCAAGATCTGTTAATTGCAAGCATATGCACTGCCATCTAACTAGGATATTTTAAAAAACAAACTAACCCACAACAACAGGAGTGTTTTCCTATTCTATGATCCTCATCCTGAACAGCTATATAAAAAGGTCTTCCCAGTGGCCTAAGTGCATACTTATTTTTTTTTAAATGCAAATCAGTTGAAATTTCTATTTACCTTAAGTGCAGAAGGAAAGAAAGTGATTTTCCTGCAATGTAGCACACATGTTAGTTTGGAAGATGAGGGAAAAGTGTAGGTGACTGAATATTTTACAATCTCTGTTGCATTTCCATTAAAAAACTTGTTTCTTCTGCTTATCTGTAATACAGCAAAAACTAACATAATCCAGCAAGACGTGACTGACCGGCACAGTCAAGCAACTAAGAAATATTTTTAAATCTGCCTTGTAAGATTGATGTATACTCACAAATGCAATGCTATACTTACCCTTCCTCCAATATCACCTAATTTATTCCTCCTCCTGTTTGAAGTTTTCTTTTCCTACATTTCAAATTTAGGTTGATTAAAAAGAATTCACACAGCAAAAGAGAGCTTTCACTACTTCCCAGCTATCAGTTGATTTTTTATTTCTCTGTGCCTCACATGTACACTCCCTCTTTCATTTACTTATTTTAATATTCACACTAACTCAATCACAATTTCTCAGAGAAGCCAAGAGACAGGCTGCCATCAACTTGCTTTTTGGTAGTCTCTACTGTCATATGGAAAGAAGAAGTGTTTGTAAAAGTAGTTGATTCAAGCCCTCGCACAAGACGACTATCCTCAGAGACTGTAAATCATGTTGTACTGTAACTGGGTACTTAACCAACACTCAATTTACCAATTTCCACACTACAACATTGAAAAAAGTGACATATAGATAATAAATATTACTTACTCAACCCCACCTCCTACCCCCCCAACTAGTTCACCTCTAGCAGCAGACTTTCCAGAGTGGTTATAACAGGAAAAAAAGGATAAAAAAAAAACAACAAACAATCCATTCCAAAACTGTGGCGTCTAGATAGTACTATAACAATTCTTTGAATTATTAGGTTCCTAAACATCTGCAGGATTTATGCTTATAATATACCCAAAACTTGCTATGACACCTTCCAACTTCAAATTGAGGATGAGACAAAGTATCCTAAAGAACACACCACCTGAAATTAGGATTAAAATTCTCTGCTCAGTTGAAGTTAAAGGTGAAGTATGACTATATGGGCAAGCGCTTCACCCAAGCAACTTCAAACCAATACAGAACCAAAACCCCTTCCCATCTCAATGCAGCACCTATAAAAAGTCAGAGAATGCACTTAAACACTTGCAGTTGAAAACAGCAACAAGAAGTCTCTTTAAACACCTTCTATAAAACTTGCTTTTATTTGCAAACATTAAGAGGATTAAGAGGCCTTTTTCAACATTCTGTCCATATATGAGTTATGGATTTTCACGTGTGTCACACCTATAAGGAAGAGACACTCAGCCCAGAACAGTATGTCCTCCACTACAAAAACATTAAGTGAAGATATTCAGCAGCCAGAGAATTCCAGGGCCCACAGAGGTGAAAACCTTACCTGGTCAAAGCACAAACTCGATACAAGAGAAACAAACTAACAAGAAGTAATAAAAGGGTCAGAAGGAAACAAGTTTCTCAGGGAAAAGAAGGCATGCCATGGAGAAGACGGATATACTGAAATGTGGAGGAGCACACTGGACAACTTCTGTACAGTCGCTGGACACATCTTTGCAATACAGTTATGACAGCAGAATCACAACTTCTCTGTTTATCGCTGTTGCGGTCAACTGTTTTTCATTACAGGCTTAAGATCCTTTAATGAAAGGCAACTACAAGATTCATAGTACTCTGCATTATATTCATCACCTAAATGGAAGATTAAAATGCAGTTGTCTCCTGCAAAGTGACTGGAAGTGACATGTGGTTATTTTCATGTTGTCTCTCAAGAGTTTCTCTATGAGTATGCAAAAATTACTTTGCTTTCTAAATGCCACAGAAGTTGAGCTTGCAAAACTGTGTTCTTACTGTTTAGCACTTTGCTACCTTTAACAAAGAAGCACAAGACCAAATTCTGTTTCTCTCCAACAACTGTAAAATAGCATTATAATCTTCTGAATCTGAAGACGCTAGCAGCACTGCTATCATCAAGAACACAATTTAGCCAGAATAGCATATTATGGAAACGTATCCAGCTCAACTCTCAGAGTCCAGAATGAGAAAAACTTTGCTGTTTATTAAGTCTTCATATTTTGTTTTTAATGGGAAGAAATGAAAAACTAAAACTCAGCAAGAGGCAGTGCAAATGTATTTCTTCAAATAGATTCTGATTATCATAATTTTTCATCAAAATATACAGATCTGAATTAGGATGAAGTAAAGTCCCAGTCACATTTGCTGTTTCTGTAACTGCCGCCTTCTTAAGGATCTAAAGGTGTTCTACAAACAACAACTTCTTAACCCTCAGAATATTTTTCTTATGTAGGAAAGAATTACCCTAAACCCTCAGCTCTCTGAAGTCCAAAACTGGTTTTTGCTGACACCATCTGTTCTTTCGTGATTAAAAACAAAAGAGTTTTAATTTCCCAGTCCTTTATTTTAAACAACATTTTCTATCTCTCTTCTCTATAACTCTATGGAGAATAAAAAACAACTTAAAAAATAAAAAATCTGATCATAATTATGGGTTTTGTATTGTTCACATGCAATTACATTTTTTGAACAAAAAGCAGGCTATCAACTGTATTTTCTTCATTTAACATTAACTTCAGTTAACAAACCCATAAATTCTGCAAATTATTTCTGCCTTGATACTTCCTACACAGTCTTCCCTATCTAACACTAAAATTTAGCCAACTGGAAATCCCTCTTAATTAAAATAAATATCACCCAATATTTTGCTTACATATTCTTCATGATACTTGAGCAACTGATGCAATGGATGGATGCAAAGGATGCAAATGATTTAACTGAAGCAGAATTTTTTTTGTATAGTTCTATAACCATAAGCACTGAAACAAAAAAAATGTATAACATACATTGAAACTAAAAAACGGTTGGAGAAGACATTCTACATTTTCAAGTTATTTAAGTACAGAAAGGTTGCTACCAAATCTGTAAAAGGGCTTTAGGTGGTATGTTTCAAAGCATACCAGCATCAAACAGATCTGATGTTTTCCTACAACAGACCCAAAATTTCTTGTTCTGGAGCTCTACTGACAAACCAGGCTCTGTCTGCCCATTCCTGTCATGCACAGTCTAACTCTACACCTCAGAATCCAAAAAAGCATACTTTTTTTTGGTTCTTACTACCAGCTTGCAACATTGAAAATTGTCCCTTCCTAACCAGTTCCATCTCATCCCTGCTCACCCTGCCCCTCTTTCCAGTAGGAATTTCCCATTGCTCTGTAGAATCAGATAGTGGGGCACCAAACTCCGCACAAGACATACGGATTTTTAAAGTTCTGACTGTAGAAGGTTATGACTCAAATTATTTGTGTACAAACTGAAATTTAACAGGTTGAAACTAGAATTTTCTTTGTACTGGCTTACCTCATTCTCTTTGGATGTGTACTGTATCTTGAGAGTATCCATGGCTCTGACCATCACTTGTATGGCAGTAAATATGTTTTGGTAAACCAGTTTTGTGAAGCCTTTCCTGTCTTCTTCCGTGTAACCTGATCCATGAATAATCCTCATTTGTTTGATGAACGTACTCTTGCCACTTTCTCCGGTACCTGGGAGAGTTTTTTGGGAAAGAGGAGAGACAAAAAGTACTGTATTTGCAAATCCTGGCAGTTGAGAATATTTGTAAATACACATACAGGGATGTGCACCTTATATGAGCATGCATAAGAGTCACCATTAACTGTAGTATCATATCTGAATTTTCCATTCTCCATAGTCTACATTGGTTTAGTCAAAATATTTGCATTGCTGGGTTTGGGGGAGGTTTTTTTTGTAAAAAATAATATATAAGAGTATATTATCATAATACATCCTACAATGTTTAATCTAAGCATCCTGTAGGTAGAAGTCAGATTACAAAACAAGCAAGGAACATGAGTACAAAAGAAAGAAATTTTGTTTGTGTAAGGACCAAATTTCTCAACACTGAGAACCTTATACAAAGTTTATGTACCATTTACACCTCAACAATAAAGCCTGCACTAATCCTCAACTTAGTCAATATTTTTTTCATTACGCAAAATTACTTGGTTTCACATTTATATGTAAAAGTTTCACATTTCTTATATAAATATTGACTGAAAACATGCTAACTGAAATGATGAAAAATGCATTCATTACTGTCAGCTACTCTGGGAATTACTGATTCTACTTAAAAAAAAACCAACTAAGAAACAGATATTATAAAGTCATATATGAACTTACATCATTCATATAATATGTTGCACATACATACTGCTTTAAGTCCATTTACAGGACACAACAATGTTTTTCCTAACATTTTTCAGGACATAAGCCTTGTTCCTCTGTTCTTTCCTATTAGCCTTACAAAAGAAAAATGTCTGCACTGACTCGTACCAAGGGTCCATTCAGGCAGTGTCCCATCTGCAACCAAGTTTGTAAGCAGTGGCCAAGATAATACACTGATGTTTCAGTTGTTGCTAAGTAGCATTTATCCTAAGTTAAGGATTTTTCAGTTTCCCATTCCCTGCCAGCAAGCAGGTATACAAGAAGCTGGGAGGGAGCACAGCCAGGACAGCTGGCCTGAACCAGCCCAAGGGATATTCCACACTACAGAATACCATACCATGCTCAGTGTATAGACCGGGGGGAGCTGGCTGGGAGGGGCTCATCGCTGCTCAGGCATGGGCTGGGCATCGCTCAGTGGGTGGTGAGCAATTGTATTGTGCCTTACTTGGTTTTCTTGGGTTTTATTCCTCTCTCTCTTTGTTATCACCCTTTTCATTACTATTATTATCATTAGTAGTACTACATTTTACTTTATTTCAATTATTAAACTGTTCTTACTCAACCCACAGGTTTTATCTTTTTCCGACTCTACTCCTCACCCCACCGGGGGCATGGGGGGAGAAGTGAGTGAGTGGCTGCATGGTACTTAGCTGCTGGCTGGGGTTAAATCATAACATCCACTAAGAATTTACAGGTGGTAAGATAGTACTCCCATTAACAAACTTTCACTAATTTACATTTAGCACCACTAGGTGTCAAAAATACATCAGCGCAAAGAGGAAAGAGTTCCTCTGAATGTTGCAACTTCAGATACAACAAAGCAGGAAAATACGATGTATGCCCACCTCATCATACTGTATCTCAGTACCATAGCAGACGATAGTATCATTTTCATGAAAGTTCATGCAACTGCAGGGCTTCAACCATTAACAGTAACAGCAAGCAAAACCCAGGTAATCTAGGAAAGTGTAGTATGTAATGTATTACTCTTATATCACAGTCATTTTTCTGAAACATTTATCACTGTCATCAATTCTTACTCTAAGACGTTCTTTTGTATTTTGCATCACCCATTGTGGACTTCCTTTCAAAGCTGTAGCTGTCCCTTATTCAAGCCCACGTTGTTCAAAAGTCTAGGACACCGCTAGCACAGCTCTGCTCTCCCAGTAACAGGACCCATTGCACTTGTCAGAAAAAGTGAAGCAACTTTTTAATAAACCAACCAGAAATATTTAATATTTTTGTCTGTAAAAAGAAGATTAATATAGCTGTTTTTTCAAGAAATGTTCAGAATTTCTTTAATTTTGGCACTGTATTTGTTCACTTGAGAGAGAGATGGAATACAGAGATATGCTGGAATACATGTGAAACGAATTCTGGAGGAATCTGTTTTAGCAAAATGCTGATGTTATATAATGTATTGCAGCCCTCAGAAAGGCAATCTGGCATGTCAGCTTTAGGAAGTCAACATAAATACAAGTCAAATACAATTCAGTTTAAAATCAAAACAAAATCCTACCACCAACTTTTTTAACTGCCAGTGGAACTCTTATATTTGAAAGGAATACAGTCTGATTAATCCAGGTTGAATTGCTGTCCTAAATTTTTATGGAACTCACTTATGGCCCTCTACTAATGTTTGACTCGTAGAAAAACCATTGTGCAGCGGTTAACTTCACTGTCAGGGACATGTAACAATGCTGCGAAATTATGTTTAAAAAAAAAAATCTGATTTCGGCTTTTACAGAAAGATGCTTTTTCTAAGCCCCACAAACACCAAAGGTAGATGGAGCCAGGTTTGAAGAGATCATCATCTGTAATCCAAGCTACAGTTCTTCCCTGCATGTATGCAATTTAATTTTTTAAGACATTTAAGGTTAATGTTTTATTATTATCTGATTGATCTAATCTGTATCAACCCATAGCAAACAAAAATTGCCTATTCAAGTGATTTATAAAGTGCTATGAAAAACACCAGTAATAAACAGAGCTATCCTGCTTTACCCCTTGATCTCTTATAAACCTGAACAGAACTTGATATAAAAGCTTTGTGCTCCCTACCCTGACCTTAAGTAGAGTGCACAGTCTTTCTTCTGTATTCTTCCTTCCAGCAACTCCTTACGTGCCTAGCTGTGCCTCTTGTCATAAACCAGGAACACAGGGTCTCCATGCAAATTTGACAAAACATGCTCTTTGTTTCTCCATTCCCATAAGCTATCTAAAAAAATCTTCAGGGCTCATTAGCTTAAAATGAAACAAGGCTTTTGAAGCATATCTTGACAGAGCATCATTTTAAAGCATGTTAAAAAGTGGCAGGGCTTTCAAAAAGAGTTTGAATATGGAGTACTCGTGCCAGTACACATTCTTGTGAGATATTAGGTGAAGATAATTGCTTTTCAGGATGGAACTGGATACATAATCGGATTTGGATTGAGTACCTTTTTAATTAAAATAGTTGGAAAACAAATGGAGACACACAAATTGGAACTCGTGTTTTAGGAGTTCAGGTGGTGGGGCTTAAGAAAACGGAGTACAGTTTTTACACGAGGAATAATAAAAATGGTAATAGAGTAATAAAAAGCAGGTAGTACAGAAAGTCTAGATAATAGGACAATAAAACATTGACATATCATATACCTTGGAGTTATATAATCATGTCTTAACGCCATCCATTCTAGAAGTATTAGAGAATGGGGGAAGGGGGCTTTAAAATGTGGCTATATACCTCCAAGGTGTTGGAATTCTGTTATTACAAGCAACTTTAAGAAGGTTATTTGCATAAAAAAACAAATCAAAACAAAACAAACCCAGGCAAAGTATATTTTACTCCTCAGTGACATTTGTGGTAAGCACTTGCCCAGAATACATTTAGTGCATGTATCTTCAGGAAATGATCTGCTGAATCATTACTGCCAAAATATGGAATACATATTCTACTGACTAGGTCAAGAGACAGAATATTCTCAAAAGGTGAAATGTAAATACATTAGTTAATGTCACATATTTATCCTCCTTCCCGTTACTTCAAGCATTCAGTTTTTTCCCTCTGCTTCCAACTACTGACTGCCACATAGGTAAGTGTTACCTACCCAAATCCACTTTCTCAATTAAAAGAAATACTGGAATTTTGCCAGTTAATTCAACAAATAAAACATTGTATCTGTTTTGGTCATATCTAATTTCTCAATTCTTTATGGAGGAAACAACAAGTTATTAAAAAAGAAATCAAACAAAAACCCCAAATGCCCAAACAACATAACTCTACGCTCTCATTCTCCCAAGGCCTTTTGTGTGCAACTTAATTATGTCAATCAGCAGACTGTGAACACAGCCACAACAAAACTAGAAGGCTGTAATTAATAAGGACAAAGCAAAGCTAACTCACTAGTTTTGCTAACCCTACCACCATTAAGAACAAAAGAACAGCAGTTTTGACAGAGGTGACAAAGCCTACTGTAAATCCTGGATCCACACTTGAGCAGTTCAGATGACTGAGATCTGGGTTGCTCTTCACCATTATCAGCTCTCAAATGGCAATGATACTTTCATTTACAGTGTAGACCTGCCCATGAGCTCACTTCCACTTGTCATACCTGAATAGACGTAGGTCAGTTAGTAAGCAAATATATTTCATCTGTTGCTGCATCATAACAGGTTTCACTCTTGTCTGGCAGCTGCGTCTCACTCAAGAGCAGTGGGACTGGCAAGGACCAAGTCACTGGATATCTGCATGACCAAGCCCTGTGGTCCCAGCAGAAGCAAGAGAAGTCCATATTACCTTCCCAATTGTCCCTGTTGTCAAGTGTGATAAACATGAAGTCAAAATGACATAACTAGACAGAAAGGTAAGGTACAGGATCATAAAAGTAATGTTCGATGTCATCTTTAGACCAGAATCTAGTATTAATCCTCTTCTCCAGTTATGAGTGGCCACTGGAAAAGAGTCACTGACAGAATCATGTTTATAGGTACAGCTGACTTGTAAGCTCTGCAAAACTCAGTAGCCTCAAGCCTCTGCTCTCAAGCCACATTTCTGACTCTCTTTACAGAAAAATATTTTTGTTAGCAAAAATAGCTATTTCATAGGCAGAAATAATTACGAGAGTAAAGATACTACATTTAGTAATTAAATCAGGAGATTGCATTTTAATGCTGCTTGCATTAAAAGCTAAACTACATTTAAACAGGATCTGCAACATTTTGTATTGACATTGTTAGGCTTGTCAACAGACAGAAGGAAACATCTTTCTATAATTGTAGGATTAAGAGATATACAGAACTAAATGGTGCTAGTGTGCAAATGCGGTCGTAACAAAAATGACTTTCAAGTAAATAAACCTGACTTACTGAAAATGTTTAAGGTCAGAGCAACAAAAACTTACATTTTTAAAACAACAGAGGCAGAAAAATTATACAGAATGAAATTCTGTTTATTACAAGGAGGAGACCTGAAGCAGGAGAAAGGAAAATTTTGAGGTTTATCAGAAAGAAAAATCTTTAGAGTCATTCAGCAATCTTGGAGGATTACTCTGCCTATTCTGTTAACTACTTTCATGGAGGTACCATATTAAATGCTGAAATTAGCTTCACAATGTAATGTACATAGTTACATGAAAGCAAAGCCACAACCATTTCCACTACTATGAGGCAGGGACAAGACAGTGTTTTTAATGACCTGGGGAAAAGCCAGAGCAGATTTCATCTCTACGACTCATACACAGTTAGTTTTTGTCTTCCAATAGGAAACCAAAATGTGTTTTCACTTTTCTTGTTCATTTACCAATCAGCATTCCTGAAATCTGTGCCAGGCAATATTTTGAAGTATTATCTGTAGCTTTTTACTAAACAATACAAAAAAGCCATCTATAAATGTATAAAGAAACAAACTGGAGGGGAGGGGAGGGGAGGAGAGGAAGGAAACAACCAAAAAAATTGCCCCCCCCCCCGCAGCAGCTATTTCAGACACTCCATTCATATTCTGTAGGATTCAGAACAATCTTCCACATCTGTTACCAGGGAAACAGGTCTCATTCATTCTAAAAACCCTGCATGTTAAAAGCACACTCTGGTGACTTTTCCCCTGATGACAGGGAACATGATTAAGAATAAAAGTTCTGCAATTTCTGAAGTTAAAGTAACAGAAGGAGAAGCTCCAAACATATTTAATAAACACCATCAAAAACTCTGCAGAAAAAAACCCCAATATACTCTTTTTTTAATGATTTATAAGTCTATTTGGACTAGTGCTACACATATAGCTGAATGTCTGCTTCTGCACTGGCACCACTTATTTTACACCTACATAACTCACTGTTTCAATGTTATTTCTGCTACTAAGTATAAAGGCGGAACTGACAACGTGTCTGCAAATAAGCCATTCAACTACAAGATTCTCAGAAAACCAAAAAAAGCTTAAATACATAAATTTTTAGCAAGGAACAATTATATCAAGCCAAAGTTCCACAGTTCTGGTCTTTTGTACTATAAAAGCACAAGACCAAGTTAGCGTTCATTCCATTATTCTAAATCATTCCAAACACCCTGAAGGAAACAATCAGAGCAAAATCAGCATTGGAACTAAAACTTAAAACCTCTGGTCAAACCGTTCAAGCTTTTGCACATGCGATATGAGGCTTTGTAAAACACTTCATATGCTTAACATGCAAAAGTTACTGCCCCCTCAAATCAAGTATCTGATGCTGTTGAAAACATTAATATTAATATTATTTATTATAAAAATAATT
>NW_009625092.1:0-20407 GCF_000690535.1 Cariama cristata | reverse complement strand
GGGCGGGGCCAGGCGGCGGGCTGGTGCGGGTGCCGCCGGGCGAGGGCTGGTCGTGTCCCGTAGCAAGCTCGGTGGGGCCGTGCTTTCGTCAGGGTGGGTGAATGTCCCCGGTCTTTCACACGATTTTCACTTGGCGCCGTTGTTGATACTGGTGCATAATAACATCCGTCAACGTCACCAGGGCATAAACGCACCCTTGTTGTTGGGCTGTGGATAAGAGATTTCTTCTAAGGACACCCAAATAACGGATTTCCCGGTTGTTAATGGTGTTCCATTAAAGACGTTTCATCGGTTAAAGTGAGGAAGTTTGCAAAAGCATTCAGTTCTACCTCTTGAAGTACTTAACCTGTGGAGTTAAGTTTTTTGTGAGTGGAAGCTACTAGAAGGCACGTTGAACCATTCTGAGGGTGCACGTGCGGTCCGTTCAGATTTGCTGTCCAGTCGTCCTCACTCCTACAGCGACATACTGGGGAGCGTTGCCTGGGCTCCAGGGGTCTCCACAGTAGTAGCATTAAGCACCTGGGAGACAATTATTTGTATGCACAGTTTTGAGCTTATCTTGCCCAACATATATAACTAACTGAAACGCTTAATGTACTTTTCTAAGTGAGAAACAAACGAATGTAAGGGGGGAGGGGGAAATATAAAATTTTCTTTGATCAAGCCTCTACTTCTATAGGGGCTTTCTTGTCCGTTCTGCAAGGTAGCTTTCTGCAGAGATCACTCCACAGACCTTGCTCATGACACCATCTTGATGGGAATAAATCAGACTTTACAACACAAACAAATGTAGAACCACTCCTCTGTCGTTAATACAATTTCTCATTCTAAGGACACTAGGAAATTTCTGTCCCCTTCATTACTGTTTCGTCACAGCCAGCTTTCATAGATGCTTCTATCAAGCTGTTTTTGAAGACGGGGCCTGAGTGGAAGCCACAGGCATGGGACCCTGCTCATGGTGCTATGCTTCCCCTGCAGGCTGTGCCTACACGCCTGAAGTTTGGGACCCACAAGGTTAGGAAAAGCCCCTTCTAGCCCCATTTCTCAACCCCAGTCTACAAAGCCCGAGTACAGCCTATGCATGAGGGCTGATCCTTGAGGTCCCCCTGTCTTTCCTGATCACTTACTGATATTACAACTACCTGGTTTATCCTCCAAAACCTCCTCTTGAATTGCAGAATCCAAAGAAACGAGCTCAGACACCTTGGTGTGCAGGGCGTTGTACTGGAGCAGGGGCTGCAGTGTGGACCCACATTGGAGGGAGGTGATGCTGCCTGGAGGACTATTGTGCATTAAGACCTTAGTGATCATGCAACTTTTATTAAGCTACCTGGTGTTGTTGAAGAAAGTATAAATGAGCTTCTGGGCAAACAAGCCCTTCTTAAAAAATAAAAAAGTGGAGTTGAAAGCTAAACATACATTGAAAACAACTGCTCTCGCTTCTTGTCACTTGTTGCTACACATCTGGCCTTGCCTTGAGGCTATGAGAACTTGTAGAATTCTGCATACCCAAGAAGTCATAAAATGCGATGTCTGTAGATTTTGGTGTGATAAGATCTCAGCTATACTCAGAAAACAGATCTTTTAGTCTATGGTGATGAAAGAAATACAGATATCAAGATTACACTCTGAAATTAAATTTACAGTGAAGAATGGGGCCACATATGACAAAACAAGATACTATCCTTTTTTTGGAGCTGTGAATTGTATCACCAAAATATTTGAAAGAGGGTATTTTTTCTCAGTATGCAATCAAAGTGGGATAAAAGAATGAAAAAAGTGCCTGAGATTAATTACATTGGAGAACAGATCATTGTATCTATCGACAGTAATTTTTATGTGTTGTTTTCTGTAATGAAAAAATACATTGCATTTAACCAATCCCATAATATACTACTATGTACTTTCTAAGTCTTGCCACACGAGTGCACTGTTGAATAAAAACTTTTTTTTTTCCTGCTTTTCGTTAAACAGAAGTAAAATTTTGCAATGTGTTGCAATCCATCAAAAATCCATTCACTTACAAAGACCATGAATAAATATTTATTTTTTATTAATATGATATGTTATGATTCAAAATTCTGTTCTGATGTCATTTTAGAACTAGAGAAAGAATAAATCAATTGAACAAATTCAAATGTTTTTTCTTGATTCCAGGTTGCTTTTGAAGTCCACTGCCTCAGCTAGTTACTTCTGATTAGACTGCTAAACCAGCCTCCTTGTGAGGAGCAGTGTGATGGAACCTGCCATCTTTATTCTATCCTAAAAGTTTAAAATTTTATATTCTTTCCCATTTCTACATTTTATAACTCACCTAGTGCGAGCTACTTTTTGTCCAGAATACTGCACTGAAATTACTTTTTGTCACCTAAATATGTGACAGGCAGAACAGAGATGTAGCTCCAACAATGGCTTCTGAAAAGTAAAACCAATCTCAGCTGGTTCCCTGTGAACTGATGTGTACTGATAGGAAGTTACACTGCTGCACTATATTCACATCCTTAAACCTTCCCTCATTCCATCTCCTACCTTCCATTAACAGTGAGGCAAGACCGTCACAGCCCAGTGCTGTGACTGGTTCAGCTACATGCTTCCTGGTGTCACAGATGAAAAAATAAACTGTGTATGCTAAAAGGTGGCAGATAATGGCTGCATGTTGAAATGGTGATGAACATGTGAAACTGCTCTTTGAAACGCTGAAGCACAAGCCCGCTAGCTGCAATTGATACAGCCTGGCTGTAAATTGTGGTAATACCTAGACAAAATAATGGTGATATATCCTGAACTCTCCACTTAATAAAGAGGCAAAACCACCAGTTAGGAGACAGATCATGCGTTGTGCTCCTGCCCATAGGCTATCTGGATTTAGAAAACCAAAGGCTTGCAGCCCTGGAAAGAAGACCTGGCTCCAAAAGAATGGTCCCTGAATAGAAGTGATCTCAGAAAGTGGATGGGAACCCAGAAAGAGGAAAATGAAATTCTGGTTGGAGGAAAGATCCTGGAAGTGGGGAAGATATTGGAAATCAGAGATCTGTGTGGAGATGAGTGCTGTGGGATGCCAAGGGACCTTGGCCCACAATGCCTGAGACCAGAGGCTGCAGTAGGTGGCGCAGCAGGAACCAACATGATTTTCTGCCCAGTCATCCCAGATCAGCAGGGACCTTCCTGCAGAGGAGGCAAGCTGAGACCTAGGAATGTGATATGAGTGAGTGATTGTGCTAGATAATCAAGTAAAAGCTCTTTGATTCTGAAATAAACTCCAGTGTTCAGATCCACTGTGGTTTGTCATTTACTCTGTTGCATCTGGACAGCCCGTACATAAGAGGCTGATAACTAGGTCCCTAGCCAAAGAGAAAGGAAAACTGTTGAGATCAGACTGCAGTTTTTCGTTCAGCAGTGTATGTCAATGCTTCTGCTGTTCAGCTGCTGCTGTTCACAAAACTTGAAAGAATGTGTATTTTTTTTCAGCTAAGCTTCCTCTTTCCATGCCCTTGCCAAACTTGGTCAAAATTATCCAGCAGGTTCAAAAGTGATTGGAGAGGACAGACAGACAGACAGATAGCACAACTGCATAAGCCTCAATTCCTTAGAAAATCAATGTAACAGGAACTTAGTAATCTCCGACACTGTATGGTTTTACTCTTTTCTCTGTAATTGCGCAACACAAGAAAGGCAACCACAAAATTCCTTCAGACAGACTTAACATTTATTTATGTGGAAGGTTTTGCAATTATACTTTACTATGTCTAATTGCAGAGCTGAAACTTGTTTTTCATTGTTCTGGCATTTTAGAAATGGCAGTTATTTACCTTTCCCATTGCTGAAGAGTGGAGAAAAAATACCAGGATATAATTTTAATAGGCAAGAGAGATTTTGAGAGAGGCTAGATAAGGACATTAAAAGTACACAGAGAGGCAATGTTAGATGACTAAAACATTTCCTCTGTTCACTGCCCATTCAGTTCCTTTCTAATCATTAACTGTAAAGACCATGTTCTACAGTGTCTGTGAGGACATGTCACAGGCCAGAGCTAGAACTGCAGTCACCCAGATGTGAATATCTCCTTCTGACAGGGGAAAAGAGAACTCCATCCAAAGATGTCACATTATCAACAGTTCTACAGTATGCATTCTATGTCACTATGCCTGGTGGCTGGTGTCAAACAAAAGAAGCTGTGGCAGTGCTTAGTCACCTTACAGATGGAACACGCATGTAAGACAACACTTGTACCAGTCCATCAACAAAGAATAGTGGAAAGACTGGACAATACTTGAAAAGTATAAATTAAAAGCATGATCTGTATTTCTGGATAACTACAAATACTGATGCTTGTTCTGGAGTGTTTTTAAAAAAATTGTAGAAACCAGTAAAATTTAGTTAAAACATAGCAGTCTTCAATCTCATTGAACCACATCTCTTCTGTACATCTGTTTTGATGCTACATTCAAAGAAAAAACATTTCCAAAGAGGAGATTTAGAAAAGTTGGAATAAATAAATAAATAAATCAAGACAATTAATATTTTTCTTAATATTAATTTCACAGAATCACAGGACAGTTGAGGTTGAAACAGATCTCTGGAGGTCTGTTGCCTCCATGCCTCCATGCTTAAAGGAGAGACAACTAGAACAGCTTGCTCAGGACCTTGTTCAGTTGGATTTTGAGTATCTTCAAGGATGGAGACTCCACAACCTCTCCAGACAACCTGTTCCAGTTCTGCCAGGCTGCTTTCCAGTCAGTGAGCCCCAAGGCTGTGCTGGTGTGGGCTGTCATTCTGCCCCAAGTGCAGCAGTTTGCATTTCCCTTTGTTGAACTCCATGAAGTTCCTGTCTCTATGTGCGGTGAAAGCACATGGCTTATAACACCTCTGGGTATTGCAGCATATTACTGTGCAGTGGTCCACTTTTGCTGAACACCTTCTGTGAACCTGTGTGCCCCTCAGCGAGTGAAAAGAGCACATCTTTTCTGATCTCAAGTTTGAGAGACGTCATCCTTCTGTTATTCCTGGAAGCACCAAAAATGATGTAACCCATAATGATTAAAAAACAATTGCAGTAACATTTGGTGTAAGAACTCTAAACTTTGAGAAATGTTTAAAAAATAGTAAAATGGCATTGGAGCAGAAATAGCTTCCATTTATACAGTGCTGTTTTTCACTTTTGTGTGTGTGTTTTTAAGAACAGAGGTTTCTCAAAAAATGGTAGACTTTGCAGCAGCAGTCAGCATAGGCATTACTAAGTCATTAGTCTTCTTTGTATACAGAATCACATGGAGGTTTAAATAAGTGCCTGCTGTTTGGAGTAGTAGAAAACTTCACTGTCCAGTAGAGCAGAATTATTTAATGACAGTTTGGAAGTACTGGGAGCAATAGATAGGCTGCAATTGACTCAGTTTAGTCCTGTATATGTCTTTGGCATGCCATGTAAACAGGATATGAAGTAAGATAAAGTTTGACCGTTACATGTCCATGTTAAAATGTTCTTAGAATATTAAAAAAGCCTACAGTTTCCAAGAAAAAAATTGTATTGATAGATTGCCATGCCAGTTTGTTTCAGTAAGCTGCTAAATATATTCAGGTTGGTATCTTCCTGGCTTTGGGGGAGAAAGACCTCAATGTGAAGAAAAAGAGGAACTTCTCATACAAATACTAATATATGTTTTGGCATAATGAAAACATAATCTGTATTCCCTAATAGTAAGTCACTGGATTTTAGACTAGAAACTCTGTATTCAAAACTAGAGCAAGTATTTTTGACCTGGTATCTCCAAAATCTGAAAATCGTCTTTCACATCTGTTTTAATGTTTTCTGGGTAGGCTTTCTTTAGAATATTACTATTTGTGATCAAACTTTTCCCCAGTGTGAATCTGGCAATACACTGGAGTCAGAATTAGAAATAAGCTTTTATATTTGATCTTTTTTCTGGTGCAGTCCATTGGCTATCTTGGCTATGTTTCAGTTTTGTTCCAGTCTGAGAGACTTTGAGTTAGGTCTCCTGCAATTTTTTTGCAAATTAACTTGCTGATAAAATGTAGTTGCTGGTATTTACTATATTATTCACACAATAGCATGTGGTACCAGGAAACTTCTTCCTCCTTCTCGTTGCTGCAAATATTGACTTTTTGCAGATTAATATCCTTTTACCTCAAAAAAAACCCAAACCAGTTTTAGGCAGTTGTTTTCCTTGTTACTTTCCATGCCAATAATTATACTAAAACAAATTTTACAGTAATTTTGTTGATGTTTTTCTCAATATGACTGTTTTGTAAAGGCTATTGCCTTTCAAGATAATTTAATATGAGATACTAATTTGAATTAGAAGAAAATTTTGAAGATATGTCCAGTGATGGACTGGATGTAGCATTTTAAGTGCAGGGAAACAGTTATTAGGGGAGTCCGCAGCTGATTAGGTACATCGACTTTAATGGTGAAGCTAGGAAAATAAAAAAAAAACAAGAATGAAGAGTGGGAGAGTGACAGAAAGGGAAAGGCAGATGTAGGCTCCAAGAAGGAGAGAGAAAGAGAGATTTGGGCAGCAGGAGGCAGGGGTGGAGGGAGAGAGAGAACGGAAAACTATTCCCAGTGGCCAGACAGGAAGAGAAGTGTGCGGGTCTCTCTAGATGAGTGACCTCCCCCGGTTCCCTCTCCAGTGGAGCAAGTGGTCCCCCCTAATAGTACTTTTCCCACAATCACTTGATATTTTTCATCAGGACCTGCACAAATTCCCTGTTGGTTGCTTCTGCTTTTGATGCTGTTATTGCTGATGGGAGCACATGCTGGTCAGGGAAGGTGCTGCAGAGCTGGTTCATTGCTGAGCTTTCTGCCAACGCTAAACTTTGGGATACAATAAACGAAAACTTCTATTTATTGTTCAAGACCCCTACTGATCTGGATTTAGAAATACTCTTCAGATCCAGAAATGCTCAATGACATAATTAATTACAGTCTAAACAACAATAATGTTTAAAATAAACTGTAAAGGCTAAGATGGAAGGTCAGCTGCAATGTGGGTGCATTCTCAGTATTTACATGGCTTAATCTACCCAGATTGTATCAATTACAATTAGTTTAAGATTGTTTCTTCTTGTGGCTGCTGATGACATATGTTATTATTTAGCTATTTTACAGTAGTGTTGGTGTAGTGCATTATAATTTTTATACAGTTGGTCATTTAAAATAAAAAATTGTTCTGTGCTATGGCTGTAGGGACCACAAACACTTCACTTAAACCTAGAATGTTACCTCCTGGCCCAGGAGCCGATACAACCTGTAAGGATGGTTCATGTGACACACAGTCTACATCTTGCAACCCGGATCCATCTGCTCCTTTCTAAAAAACACAGCTGCTGCAGCGTCATCAGATCTTGACCCAGTGTAGGCTCTGAACAACTGTATTAAAAAAAAAAGTGCGTTTGCCACATCAGATGCTTTCATTGTATTTGTCCTGTACTGAAATGACAGTCTTATGTCATGACATTTAGAATCCTTCCCACATTTTTCAGTTTGCATGAATAGTGGCCAAAGACTTGAGATTTCAGTTTCACATCGCTTTGTCATTAAATATGTCTCTTAACGAAGTCTTTCTACTGACCTGATATACTACCAGTGTCCAGTGAGGGCTTAATGAACTCAAAAAGACTTTTCCTAAACCAAACACAGGTAAAATACAGAACTTTCTTGACATAGTATACAAATTCTAGATAAAAGCAGTAGCTCCTTGATTTTAAGAAAACTTTGGCAAAAGAAGAAGTCATCATTGTTTTTAGAGGAGTTTCATTATTTCAGTGAACTATATAAAAGTATGATCCACTCCTTTAAAAATGCAAGGCCTGCTTATTAAGACAAATCTAGTGTGTATGAATAGGGTTTAGAATGTATATAGACAGATAGATAAAGCCAACTGAACATGCCAGATGTGATAATGAAAGAGCTAGTTCTTGTATGATACAAAGCATTATCTGGGCAAAGAAATACAGCACATCCGCTTTAAACCAGTTCAGTCATGTCACAAGCAGTTCAAGTATTGCAGTTGGTGCAATGCCTGCAAGGCCCATTTAATAGCTGGCTAAATGTTTAAGCAGTTGACTGGTTTCAAACTCCCTGCAACTGAGGATACACTCCTACGTTTAATATGTCTATATCACCATAAAACCAGCATCTGCCCTTGAATCAGCCTTAGAAGGGATGCCAGATAGCAAGAACAGTATCAGTGACGTAAAACATAAGAGTATTATTTATGAGTGTATTCAGGCATTACGCAGAACTACTGGCTAAAAATTTGCCTGCGGTTCCAGGGAAGACGACTTCTTTGGCATCTTAGAGAAACAGACATTTAAAAGTTTGTTCTTACTATTTCCAACACTTCTGGAATTCCAGCAGCAGCTACAGCCATGAGAATATTGGTGTAAATAAGTGAATGTAGAGATCTAAAAGATTAGGTCCACGTCAGACTTTTCTTTTATTCGGAGGTTTGGCTTCCTGCCATGTGTTCAGGCAATAAATTGGCTGTAACAGAACTGCTTCTAGCATTCTTCTGAGTAGAAGTATCCCAGCAGAGACAATAGCAGGCAAAATAAGGTAAGCAAGAGTGGAAGATTACAGCAGGGTTTTAAACAGGCTCAATTTTAAGATTATTTTATCAGACTGCTTGTTTAAATTCTAACAAAGAGTGATTTTTTTCAGTTGACTTTAAAGTTTTCTTCTCAAATTTTTCCTTAGTCTAGTTCATGTCTATTTTTATATAGTTTGTATTCCTGTATATAGTTTATAGATTTTGTAAATTCTGTCTGATTTGAAAGAGACAATAACTTCATTATTTATTAGCTATAGGATGCCAAAAGTTCTTTTTAATCTGCTGTTAAATTGTAACAAAGTTGGAGGAATTACTTTTCCTTCTTTGGAAGCAAGACTGTCAGCTGCAAACCAATACACTTGGCAAAAACAGCTCTGATCCTTTAACGGTCTTACAGATACGTTGTTATGAATGTACCAATAGTACAAGATATTTGTGATGAATTAACTCCAAAATTTTAAATTCTAGTTTCATGTACTGAATTTGATTTAATTTTATGATAAGATGTGTCTGGGGGTTAAGTGGAAGACAGAATGATGGCTAAGACAAAACCTGAGATCACTAGAGGGGTAAGAGAAGCTATGTAACAGATTTTCTTTGCTGCCTTTATATAAATTAATTGATATGGTCTATGTAGCAGGAAAAATTTTCAAACTCCCTGTGCTTTTAGGGTGATCTTATTGCCATTGGCCACAAATGTGCTCAAGTATATCTGATTTCAGCAGTTTAAAGAGCTATAGCTTGAGTTTTTTGCTTCCCTTCTGTGCTCAGCTTAGACGCAAAATGAAACAGACCCAAGTTTCCAAAACAAACAGTGGTTGACTAGGACTGCAGCTAAGAATAATATCCAGCTCTTCCTAAGTCTCCTCAAGCAGCATATACCTTACAGAATAGAGAAAAGAATTGAAGAAATCGGCATGAAAGACATTAAAGCAAAGAAATAGACATAGGGAGAGACACACAACATTAAAACCTATGAGTAAGAATGAAAAAAAGTGGGAGTCAGTGACATCTACGTAAAAACATGGCATGGAAGGAAAGGCTTATTGAAATGGAAGTATTTATATGTCAGTCAGTCTTAAGGGACATGTGAGGAAATTCAAGCTACGGAAGCTTTTGTTATTTACTGTAGAGAGCTTTGTTTGTTTTGGGGAGCTAACAGAGGTAAAGTTCTACCATAGACATCTCCATTTTCTACTTACTTAAACAAGCCAAAATAATTAAACTTGAGTATAGTCCTTCAGAACTTCAAAGTTACCTGTCTATCTTTCTCCATAGAAAGATTCCTAAGAATTTATCCACTTCCTAAATAAGCTTCTGAAAATTTCTTTGAACTGACCTGCCCTCTTCGGGAATGCTTCAGGGTCTTGGTTTGTAATCATCATCCTTTTCTTACAGTGGTGGGTGTAAATAATGCAGATGCAAGACTCTGATTTTAGATGGTTTGCATGGTATCACATTAGTTCTCAAAAAAAAAAATTCATTAGGTATTTAGGACTAACTCAACATAAATTTGCATTAGTAACTGGAATATATGAAGGGCAAATCCACCAGAAGACAATTCCCTGACTGCTTCACTGGGTATGAAAATCGAGAATTGAGATCTTCAGAACTTCTGATCAAGTACAGCCAAACTAGAATTGCACTTGTGTTTTCAGTATGAACATTCTGTGAAGGATTAAAAGTCTGTTTTTGAGCATCCTAGATCTAATGAAGTCTTGATCCTTTGTTAATTCTGAACACCTAGCACACTAACATATCTCAAGAGCCAAGCTGGTATTAACTGCCTACATACTCTGCAGAGCCAGGTTCAGTTAGGTGTTTGCAGAGGTCAGGTCCCAGTTAGGACTTAGTGGAAAACGACAAAGGGTCTTCTCTTTTGTTTAGCATGCTCAGTGATAAAGCAATTTCAGCAAGATGAAGAAGATCCAGCCTTTACTTTATACCTCTGACTACAAGTTATCAGACATTTGAAAAATAAGACATCTTTACTAGGAAGAACAAGTTAATTCTTTCTAATAAATGTTTCCCTTTTCAGTGGCCTAACTGAATGTTTAAATATAACTAAAGGGCCAAAAAGAGTGAAAAAAAGCCTTAGTTAGTCTTCGTAGTCTAGTAACAAGACAATTGCCAGGGACAGAAGTATTTCATTTTTAACTATTTCACATAAATATTTAATGTGAAATTCTGCATCAGTGAACTGAACAAACCAGAAGACAGAACTCCCCTCCCCCGGCTGAATTCACAAATCATTACACTGGTGTCAGAGCCATGATCTCTCTGGCCTAACAGGTATTTAGTTACTCTGTGCAAAGCTGCATGGGGCTAAAATTACACCTATCTTAGCTTGGTTCATTCACCAGAGTAGCAGATAAAATTGAAGCTTGTTGTTTTCTTTGGTCTGCACTTGCCATGAACAGTTGTCATAAACAGTTGACTTCAGGAGACTCTGTAGACTTGAGAATTCCAGTTTTCCTTTCTTCAAATCAAAGTAAGGTGCTTAGCTTTTCTGAAAGGCAGTGATTTAAGCTGCATCCTCAGGATATCTTATTAGCTGCTTGGGTGGTTCCTCAGTCAATGTAGTTCCCATTCTTAGATACCAGCCTCTCCTTAGGATATCTAGCCTAGGTAACGCTTAAATCCTTTTATTCATCTAGCTTTCAAAAAACTGAAGAGGATTATTTTTTTGTAAATATAGTCACAATTACAGCATCATTGAAAAATTCAGAGCCTATTGAAGGCAAGTTATTGAATTGTAATCATTTGAAAAAATGAATGGTTGCTAATGGTAAGAGATTGATATTTTTTCTGATCACTTGTGATATTCATCAATATTCTAATATATTCCTCAAACTTCCAAACTGCAGTCCTCATTCCTGAGGTAAAATTTCCTGAACCTTAGTTTAAGATTGCAATATGGTTGCATGTCTCTACTGAAAGTCAGATTATGATGTGTTAAACGCAGCATAATTTTCAATCACTTATGAATACTTTGAAAATTATCTTAGTCTGTATTCTGAAGGACAAAAAGAATATGATTTTTCAATCCAGCTAGCAAAGTGTATCTAGCTTCCCATGATTGAGAAGCATAAATAAATTAAATTGAAGTCACATAAACTGCTTATGTTTTATCTAAGGGGAAGTCTTTTAAAACCTATTCCTTCAACACAACTGTATCCATGATAACCTGCGTCTCAGTGAAAGTGTAGCTAGACTTACCGTCACTGGAAACACACCATTTTTGCCTTGCAAGAGACAGGCTTGGGTCATGCAAGCAGTCAAACATTTATTGAGTTTATCCTGCTTCCTTTAACTGTCATTTATCAAAATCATACTCTTTGCAAACTCATTTCTCAACTGAAACATGAAGTATTGTGACAAATTCTAACTCCACCTTTAGGACTGAAAATACGAGGAAACTCAGGTTATCAGGATTTCTCAAGTGCTTCCACAATGCTGCTCCGCTCAGGCCGCAAAAAGCCATATGAAGTGTCTGTCCGTGGAACGCAGTCTGTTAAGAGGCAATCTGTACTGAGAACTGTGAAAGCAGCTTCTGGAAAGTCAGGTAACTCCTTCCTGAGTGATAGGTATGTTTGTCATGTTGGAAAGATGATTCCAATCCAAGGCAGAATCCAAACAATTTAAATATCTGGAACTGCTTATCTATAATAAGGTCAAATATAAAAATTCCTAGAGGAACAAAAAAATGAAAGCTGCCTTTAAAACAACCAGTACAGAAATACTCCTGAAAATAGCGACATTAGATTTTTCACACCACCAAATTCAGATCAGTAGTTCCTGAAGTACATCTGTACCTTCCTGTAAGAGAGTGAATGACATAGCAGGCCTGCCAACCGTTTTATTTTGGGAACTGTACTAGTTCTTGTAATTCTAGTTAAAAGTAGAATTCTTATAATATAACTGTTATAACAATTTTTAAAAGATTTGCTGTATTGATTATTATGTAGTTGTTGTCCTGTTGCTTTTTAGAACAATCCACCTTTATTCTGGAAGCCTGATAGCCTTAGTTGCCAGGCCTTTGAAGAGAAGGCCTTTCCCCACACATAGATCAGCTATGCATATGCCGAAGGTCCAACACGGGACGTGTCAGACCTGACACTTCTGGAGGGTGGCTGTCAGGGTGTGCATCGTCTGTCTCTTTTGTTCACTACATGCAGAGTTTCTGCTCAGCCTAAACAGGGTGGAAAGAAAGCTAGGAAACAACTCTGTTTTTTTCAGAATGTCTGCTTAAATACAGATGTTTCAGAGGAGGCGCATCAATATAAATGGAATAACAAAGTTTTTGGTGAAGCATTTCCAGAGCATTATATCACTGCCGGTGCATTTTGAGTATCCTGTTGTTTTACTTGCCTAATTGTTCTGGCGAAGAAAGGACTGTTTATCATACAGCGTACCCTGAATGTCTGTGTGATCTCAGAAATGTCGTAACTGAATTTGAAAGTAGCAAACCTATTCCAGTAAAACAATGTTCAGCCTAACAATCATAATTGTGCCTTATAGTGTTATTCTGTAAGTGTCTGACACTCAAATGGCTGAACCTACATCCTGACATTGAGAACAGCACAGTTGTGTTCAGTAGTGATAGGGAACAATTTGCCTCCTGACAGCTTTTAGCTACAAAGACCTGTTGTTTTTTTTTTTCAGTAAGAGATGTCAGGTCCCCAAATAAATGCTGCTATTTTAGGTAGCCATGTGCACTCTAACCTAAAACTCATGTCTGTACACAGATCCAATTTTCAAAGTGCAAAATTGGGAAACAGGCAAGTACTTATCTATGAAATAAAGGAATCTAGTCTAGAAACTGTATGCTGCAGAGATACTTTGCCTACTTCACCTCTTCTCTTCTTCAGAATGAAAGCTTATAACTTAACTCTGTGTTTTTCACATCTATCTCTGTGTGCAGGCTCCTGTGCACAACCTTGCTCTGGCTCTGGCTCCCCACAGAGCTCTCTTCCCCGCTCTAAGACTACTCATTCACCAGCCAACTGCTAATTTAAGCCCCCTCTCGTGTTCAAATTCCTCCTGGCAGTAGTCTCTTCCAACACAGCTATCTGCAGGTTGTCCACAATCCCTTTTCTTACACTGTCCCTCAGGCTCTTGGGTTGGAAGCTATTTTTTCAAGCCCAAGTTTTAGCACGTTAACTCTCAAAATGTTCAGCATACATCTCTTCTTCTCACTGACAGAACCTTCCAAGTAAAGAAATCTTTGCTTTCCTTCATAGAATCATAGAATCGTTATGGTTGGAAGAGACCTCAAAGATGACGAGGTCCAACCTTCTACCCAACACCACCATGCCCACATGCCCATCACACCACCATCAAGCCTCAAAACCAGCTGCTTAAGCCCACTGTATGATTTCTAGTTTTTGTTGGGTATACAGTTCATAGTTCAAATATACATAGACTATCAATCCAATATTGCTATAAAAATACACTAGATCTTTTCATTATGGTATTTTATCTTTTTTCTGTTGCTAGTAAAATTAATTACAACTTGTTTTTTATTAGTGTTTAGTCTGCGAGAAACACTGAAATGCTATATACTGACTGAAGACTCAAAAACAGTGCATTTTGACATAGATGAAGATGGTCATCATGAAATATCAACCAAGGATTCACAATCCCATGAAGGTAGTGTGGTTTTTATGCCAAAACTCACAACTGTATGTTGTTACGACCCGGATTAGGTAACTCGGGGTTGTGGTGGTTTTGTGATTCCCTTGGCCTAACTTAAGGTGAAATGACACCAAACGATTGTTTAAACATTTTATTCATGGTAGAAGCAACCGGAACATGGAAAGCATAATGGTAGGTGGTGTGGGTTCTATTAAGATATTTATGACAAGAGAAGGGAAAGGGAGGAAAGAGAGGAAAAGGAAAGAGAAAATGATAGAGATATCACCACCCATGGGTCTTGCGATGATTGTGTCGATGATGATGACGGACACAGTAATCCTCCAGTGGTGGGTGTGCGCAGTGGTGGGGGCACGCACGTGGCCTTTTATAGTCTAATTATTTATAGTCTAATTCCCGCCTCTTGATTGTGCCAGTCACACCTCTTGAGGACTGACCTAACTCTTGATCTTCTGCACAGGTGCCACTGGGGGGTGGTTGCGAGAGGTCCTTCATACAGTCAAAAGGCCCCTTCCTCAAAATTAACTCTGTATGACCTCTAGCCATACAGGGCATGCTGAGCCCATCAGAATAGGGAGCTGGGCACTCTTGGGCATGACACTCCCATCCCTGTGTTAGCTCACTTAGTTGCTGGGCAGAACCTGTTTTGCAACAATGTTTGAGACAGCCACATACATTAACCCTTTCAGTGCCTTACATAGCTGTAGTACTATAGGACATTTTAAAATGTATTATTATGTGGACTGTATTCAGTTTTGGGCCTCTCACTACATGAAAGACATTGAGCTGCTGGAGCGTGTCCAAAGAAAGGCAGTGAAGCTGGTGAGAGGTCTAGAGAAGCAGTCCTGTGAGGAGCAGCTGAGGGAATTGGGGTTGTTTAGCCTGGAGAAAAGAAGGCTGAGGGGAGACCTGATCGCTCTCTACAACTGCCTGAAAGGAGGCTGTAGTGAGGTGGGTGTCAGTCTCTTCTCCCAGGTAACTAGCAACAGGACAAGAGGAAATGGCCTCAAGTTGAGCCAGGGCAGGTTTAGGTTGGGTATTAGGAAAAACTTCTTCACAGAAAGGGTTGTCAAGCGTTGGAACCAGCTGCCCAAGGAAGAGGTTGAGTCACCATCCCTGGAGGTATTTAAAAGAAGTGTGGATGTGGTGCTTAGGGACATGGTTTAGTGGTGGACTTGGCAGTGTTAGGTTTATGGTTGGACTTGATGATCTTAAGGGTCTTTTCCAACCTAAATGATTCTATGTCCTCACATCTGCTGCCAAAGACTTTCAGGGTTCTCTTTGATAGCATTTTAGGCCTGACATCTCATTACTGACCTCTATTTTATCAGGTGCATTCTCTTTTGCTAAAGATAATTAATCAACCAATACATTTATTAGACTCAGAGTTCAGAGTTCAGGGTACCTGTTCACAAGTCTAACTGTACAGTCTTCTGGCGTTATATGAGTTCAGAGACCTGCAAGAAATGAAGTCTGATGACAATTACTGTTACGTTCTCTCTCAGATTATATTTTAAAACAATTCTTTAAATTGTTCATTGTATTTTTAAATTTTAGGAATGTAACTATCTCATTCCATATATTTGTTAAATATGTTCTGTTTTAGATATTGCATGGTTAAGTGTGTTCACAAGGAACGAACCAGCAGTTACTGGTAAGACTCCTGTGGGAATAAAAGGTATCATTCTCTTTGTTAGGATCTGGCTCTAAAGAGATGTTTGAGAGTAGGAAAAGAAGTTAGTAAAGTTTTATAGATAGACTTGACATTAGAAGTAACATATTGTACCAGATTTTAATTTAGGCCAGGTTCCTGGACAATTCTAAAAATGAAAATGCCTTTCTGTGTTCCATAAGAAGAAATCTTTGAAGTCACAAAATTTGCCTTAGCAAGTTATGAGTAATGGCTTGAACTGAAGGCAAATGTATGTGAGGAAACAGAATGTATACAAACTAGAAAATCCAATATGTTTTAAAGAAAAGTGTGTGTCCTCTATTGCTCGCATATGGGTCTTAGCTAGCAAAGACCTGTTGTAACAGGAGAGGAAAAACAAAAAGAAATGGGTATGAAGAAAGAGGAGACACATTTTTGGAATTTTCAGATTGTAAGCTTAAGAAATGATTGGGAAAATCAAAGATATATTAGTTCCAGGTATTCCAGTAGAAGAGAAATATATTCCAATTTCAACCACAAAGGGCTGCTGTAATAGATGAGAGCAAATATCCATCTGGTCCTTTCTAGGTAACAGTATTAAATACTGATACCTTCCCAAATCCTAATGCTTTGCATTTCAGGGACACTCCAAGCAAGAAGTAGTTTCTTGTATTTAGTTAATTTCAAAGTATTTCCTTTGCATGAATTTGTGAAATTGCCCTTTACACTCTGGTAAGGTTTTAGTAACCAGAGAGGCTAGGGAATTCATCCAAAGGCCACTGGAAGTATCACGTATGAAATAATGGAAAGGTTCCTTACTTTCCTTGCCTGATGTCTGCCTGATAGACCACTTACCATATTTTTCAGAGGTGATAGGGAAAGTTAGACTTCTTTGGATTTACTCAGAGTAAACAACGTAGAAGCAAGTTGCAATAAACTCTATAGATGGAGAAAGCCAAAGATAGATAGGATGTAACTCGTATTGACATATGTCCCTGGTCAACTGGCTGGACTCCTGCATCCCTGTTTTGTTGCCACTCTTACTTTTAAGGCAGAACTTGGATATGAAATCTCTCTTGCCTGCTGATGTACCTCTTATATGCTACAGCTGAAGTCAGACAATTGTGGCTGAGGCAATCTAAACTGATGTCACAAAAAGTAATAAGAATGGCAGAATTTTAGACCTACATTCTACTACATTTATCTGAATACATATTGTAAACTGAGTAAAATACACTAGGCTGGAGTGTGTCTCAATTTTTAACAAGGATTTTTATGCTATTTTCATATTGTAGCTGTCTCAGACAAAATTCCTTCAGAAGACTTCCACAAAAGCGTTACAGTTAGGGTAAGTTAGGGCAACTAAAATCAGGGCCAGGATTAGAGCAGCTAAAATCAATCAGGAGGGATGAATATGTTCTGCTGATTCTGAATATCCTTTAAAGGCTAAAAAATACCTTTGGTAATATGAAAAAAAAATCTCCTTAACTGCAACTGTTAATGTGTAATTGCCTAACCACTGTAAAATTTGTGTTCAGTAGTTGCAGTGATGATCCTATAGATCAGCCGCTACTTTCTTTTATATTTTTTGTCTTACACAGTACACCTGAGATACTTTTAAAAGCACAAGTGTTATTATTTGAAGTAAATCTGCAAGACAGTCAGATAGTTATAGCATCACTGGATAGTTATTAATGTCATGGGCTTTGCTAGGTAGCGCTCTTGTATGCCGTATCAGTTGACAAAGGGTACCTTAATTTGTTTACTTTCTGCTGAGGCCTTGAAGTACCAAAAGGTAACAAATATTGTCAATTTATCAGGCTGAGGGGTATCCTGTATTATTGATATACTGCTATTTCCTGCAGCTGAAAAAATAGTAGTATCTCAAACCAGAGTAAATCCAATGCACCCACAATTATGATAGTGGAAAGATTTTGACCTAGAAAACATACAGAAAGTTAAAAGGAAAAAATCCTACATTTTCCATAGTGATGTATACATAGTCAGGTATATGACATAAACACGTATATTACATGTATGCTGTTAAGTACTCATATATATGCCTTTGTAGTTGTTCTTATGTGTATTAATGTTTAACTGTTATTCCATACATGAACTATAAATATAAAGAAATAAAATATATGTATGGCAAATTTAAAGCATCATAAAGCCATAGACTTTAAATACTTTACAGAAGAGAATGGTGTCAAGAGTGATTATATTTGTTCCTATTCCTATGCCTATTAATGTAAAGTGAACTTGAATGTTGTCTCTTTACAAAATATTTTCAGCTATGCATCATTTACAAAGCTATACACATTCCATTACAATATTGTCCTCTATGTAAAACAGATTCTAAAAATTTGGTGATCCTCACACAGAGATCAAAGCTTAATGAATTTGTGCTATTGTGCAAGGGTAAGAAGCACCTCTCTCTGAAGGTAAGAAGTTGTTTCTTTCCTTTGTAGCTTGTGGGTGCTCTTTCTTACTATAGGACAATCAATTTCCCCCACAGATGTTTTCAAATTCTCTTTCCTTTACTTAACATCTTCCACATTTCACAACTTCTGACTACCTCCCTCTATGCTATCTGAGGAAATATTTAAAGTATGTTATTGGAAAAATCATTGGGTTAGGTAGTTGACTACTGTCACTAGAAGACAGTCAGGGATGTTGGGTTCCAGTCTCTGTGGCGGGAGAGGGGACTTCTTAACCAGAAAACATGCAGGAAATAAAAGGGGAGGAAGAAGCAGGAATCTTGCCTTGGAAAGAGATGAGTTTAAGAGGGGAATTATTTTCTCCTGATCAACCCAAATTACAAAACAAGGAATGTGATGAAAAGAAAATACAGCTGAACATAGTATCTTGTTTTAAAAATTTACCATCTGTTGCCAGAGCATTCTCATTTTCTCCAGTCTTGTGAAGGTTTGTTTATAGTAGGAAGAGCAGGCAAGGATAGTTTTCCATATTGAAGGGTTATAACCTTTACTAAAATCTGTCTGAGAAAGAAAGTTATGTTGGAATTTACCCTCTAAACCAGGGCAAAAGTTTAAGAAGCTCTGTTTACACAGGCTGTATTGAGGTAAAGAATGACCCTTCATCTAATGCTGGCCGTGTATGATGGTGTAAATTGCCAAATGCTTCCTCAAATTAAGTCTTTGATGGTTTTCATTTGTTTTTAATTTACCAATGACTTTCCGTAAAATCCATTGCCTAAAATTATCTGGGGAAATGTATTTTGCAAGATACATTAATTATATTTATAGTCTATTATCCCACTGGGATTTTCCTTCCTGTCCTTGAAAAAGCAACTATTTTAAAAGGATTTTTCTGGTTCAGAGATTACCTTTTCATAAATTGTCTGAAAGGTGTTCCACCAAATCAGGGAAAGAACTGTGTTGAGCCTGAATGGATTTTACTTCACAATCACCTGTTTTAAAATACCAGGTTATACCAGATTATGTTTCTTGACATGATTAAAAGCAGTAGTTATCTGAAAATGAGGTAAGACATATTTAGTGTCTCCCAAATATGTAAAAACCTTGGAAGGATCATGGACCTCCCCTTTTCCATCAGAATACAAATAATTTTCTTAGTCTCAACAGGAATTCTGATATGGAAGACGACAAGGCTCCTTATCTGTGATAAAGTTTTGGTATTCCTTTACAATATGGTTCAGTCTTGGCTGCATTGCAAAATAGAATCTGGGCATTAAACAGTTTGAAGGACTGTCTTCGGTATTTGCTTTCAACCCAATTCATTTTGCATTGCAAATGGTAAAAGAGGAATATATTCATAGAAGTGTTTCACGAACTTATCAACTTAATCATCTTGGATAATTGGAATGTAATCATTAATGGACTCTATAAAAAAAGATAATTTTCTTTAGAATTAGTACTACATTTGATGGATTAAAAGAGCAAAATATGAAGACAAAATTACCAATCTGGGTGGTTGTAAACACAGGTCTTAAAAGCATCCTGTTCAGAGCCAGATTATCCTTCAGTTGAAAGATGCAACATGAAAACATGCAACCATGAAGATCTTGACTTCAAACAGGTATATAATCATGATCAAACAAATAAAAACATGTGTGTGAGAGACTGTGTATGCAAACATAGGTGTAAAAAAAGTGCAGCTAAATGCATCCTGCTGTTACTCATTAAGTGACTAATTGTTTACTTTCCTACTTCAGCTGATCTTTTAGCATTTTCCTCAGAAAAAGGGAAGAATGTTTCCATACTTTTGACTTGACTTGTATGTATGAGTGCATCCTTCAATCTGCAGGCAAAATATCTGACTTTCAATTAAAACATGAAAGATGGAGATGTTTCCCGTATTATGCTTATATAAAATGCAGGGAGATACAAAGTAGTTTTCACCTGGTACAAATTCTTAGACAAGATGTAGAAAATCTGGATGAGTGTATTAGCAGATCTAGAAAAGCCAGATTACAAGAGTAATGATGTTTTTAAGAAATAGTGAATCCACCAGTCAAAAACTTCTGGAAAGTAATAAAACCATAAAAGAT
>NW_009625091.1:21161-33866 GCF_000690535.1 Cariama cristata | reverse complement strand
TTTATCTCTTCTCCCTTACATAGGGGCCTTTATTGTAAGTGCCGAACTGTTGCCAACACCCTGGTTTAAACACCGCCGCTGATTACACAGAGGAGACAGAAGATTTCTTGTAGGGCAGACAGACGCGGTAGGGTCCCCGTGGGGCGGCTGCACGTCCCTCGTGGGCAGCAGGGCCGGGCACCGCTGCTGGGCCGGGCTGCGGGAAGTAGGAGTAGGTAGTAAGTAGGTCAGCCGTCACCTGCGACGGGGTTCAAGCTTCTCGCAGAAGAGCATGTTATCAGCACTATCTCAGGATCAGTTTTCGACAGCTGAGGCTGAAATCTTTTCGCCTTTAGAAAACCCCAGTGTATTTTTCAGCCAAGAAATCGGCTTTCTCCCCCGCCCTGGGTTTTGTAAGGGAAAGACAGGAGCGGGAGGAGCCCTCCAGCTGCTGCGCTGACCACCTCTGCCCCTGCTCACCTCTAGCTCTCTGCTTTGGAGACTCGCACAAGAATCAAGATGCAAAGACTCCTCGTTTCCAAGTAAACAAAAACTAACATACCCAATATTTTCATGTTTACAAACACATCCTGAATACAAACTTTCCCCCCCCCCCCCCAGGTAGGCGTATCACTTTGTGCCTCAAAAACTGGGGAGGGAAGCAGGGAGTCATACTTGCCATTTTAAGGAGCTTCCTAAATACCTCCCTTTGATACATACCCATACTCTCCTAGTCCTGCCAGCAACAATAAATGTCATAACATCAATCACAGCAATGAACAGTTTGTTCTTAAGAAGCACCTCTCCCAAACTACTTTCTTCTCACACGAACATTTCTGAAATGCACAGGTCACTGTAGGTATGTAATTTAAAAAAGGACTTGTTTTCCTCTGCATTTTAGCTACAGCTTTATCCCTAACCCGATTCACCACGACTAAAATCTCTAGAGCAAGCACTACCTTAAACTTGAGTTTGCCAGACCCCTGGGGGACAACGCAGGGGAAGGTGGGCTGGAGTTCAAACGCCCTGGCACCCAGGCAAGTGAAGTGGGGATACACTTGCTCAAGTTTCACCAGCTCATCAGCTGCTGCTCCAGCCCCGCCGTCCTGCAAACCAAGAACTGTCCTGGGGAGCCCGAGTGCTGGTCTTGCTACGTGGTCACTGTCCCTCTGCTTCACTCTGTTACCTGGGCTCAGAGCTGCGGGAAAGGCAAACCTCAAACGCAGAAAGCTGGATCCTATGCCGTTCCGGGTTTTACAATTAGTCTCTTTTTTTTTTTTTTTAAGAAAAAAAAAGCACGTCTATCCACTCCAAATCCTTATCTGCAAGACGGGACAAGAAGGTTTTTCCCCCCTCCTCAGGTAGCTGGACTTTCCCAGATGATGTCCATACATACCTCTTGTCAAAAAATATTTTATTGCATACCATGAATAGGAGATGATGTTGATTTCTCTTCTTCCCCATAGAAAGTCATTTTCTTCCTCGTATAAAAAAAAATACAGGCGGTAAATAAGCTACATATGTGCTTCACGTACATTCTGTTCTCCTGATGACACTATCTAATCATTGGATATGTAAAAGGAGGGATGCTGAGTATCCAAGAGGACCAAGAGACAATAAAACACGTGTCCCCCTCAGCCCTACCTGCCACTGAAGACACATTTATTGTCAGAACAAAGCTCCTCAAGTTCCATCTAATTCATGTTCCACCACTTGGAAATTAAAATCTCTTCTGTCCTCTCGTCTGCTTCAAATAACTTCTAAGTTCCACTTGAAAAGAAATACAAAGGAGTCTCCAGGACAGAAAAGAGTGGGTGGACAGTTTAAAAACTCAAGACCAAGCCTGCAACAAGTTTCGAGACATTATTTCTTCAGGCAATAAGAAGCAGGTAAGATACTACATCTTTGCACGTACTCTCTATAAAAGGCATTTTGCAAGCTCTCTTATCTCATCTGTAGTAAAGGGTTTTTCCTTCCTTGCCCTGCCAGGAGCCTGCCGTGCAGAGGAGGTGATGTCACCCCCAGGAATCCCCCCCAAGCCCTGCCAGCCGCGTCCTCCCAGTAACAGAGACACCGGCTATAAATAGTTATTCTGGGCAAAACAAGGAGAGCTAAGGAATTCTAAGGAAGTCTGAGGAAAACAAGTAATGAGGAAGGCTTTACAAGAATATTTTAAATGATAGTTTCTTCATCTTTGGACATCAGTAGTAAAGTCCTTACAAAAACAAGACAATCGCTGGGAGAAGATCTTTGCCACACCGTAACTCTACAAAGCCCATTATCCAAATTTGCCTCTGTTCCTAAAATTACCTGAGAGGTGGAAAGGAGTATGAACACATACAAGGTTATATTCATATAAATGTGCTTCTGTCCTACGAACCTGCTATTCAGAGCAATCTCTGGCAAATACCGACATTGCACGCCGAGTGTCATCGCTCCGTGCTTCGCAACCTCACAGCACAGAAAGCTGCAGACCGCGAAAGTCCTGTTTCGAGGAGCGCCGTACTGTTTTCCCAGCATTGCATACATTTCAAATGCTAGCTCCGGGTGCTGAAAAGCCTATTCTGAAAGTTCTATAGACTTGTAAACATGGGGAAATTTCACCTAAAACATGAAAAGTTTTGGTAATTCAGGAAGCCTAGAGAACACATGCTGCAGAGCATCATTTAGCCTACGGAGAATTACAGGTTTAAAAGCCCTCCTATGCAACTGCTTTGGTGACTACAAGTTGTCATCAGGCACATGATGTCCAGAACAAGACTGACAGTAAATGCCACTCGCAAAGACGTTCAAGCAAACCTCTACCAGGGGGTGCCTCAGACTTGCCTGACTCCAGGACGCGCAAAGATGCGCCAGTTGAAAACACAAAGTGTGTCTCAAGTAAGTATTAAGTTTAAATCAGTAGATCACAGTACATGGCATATTTAAGCAGTGTATTTACATCCCACAAAAGTAGCGGGTACTGCCGGCACATAAAATCCTATTAGGTGATAAATAACAAATGCCTTTCCACAAATGTGGAAAGCGTTCAGAGTGCTTTGGGGGGAATTTTCTAGAAGTGCTGGTGTGGGGAAACTGATGCTGAGCTCTGCCTAGGCTGGTAAGGGAACACTCATCCCACTTTAGCGCAACACACCTATATCAGATACGTATAAACATTCACAAAGCCTGAATTTACAACACTAAAAATTATCATTTCAGGTTTTCAGGGAAGCCGAGTCCCATTCGGTATCACACGTGCCGAATGCCTTGATGAAATGCCTGCTGCGCCTTGTACAGCGACCGCGGAGAGTGCCGCAGAGAAATAAGAGAACCACCATCAACCAATTGTCTTAGCACAGAGAAGGCCAAACAGCAAGCCGAATGAATTAATGAATTAGTTTAAGAGCACAGTGTCAGGGTAGTAAAAATATCCTCTTTAGTGCTGTACTGAATAAAGGAAACAGCTGTCTAAATATTTGAGGTTTTTCTGAAAAAACATTACTATGCTATGGCAAACGGCAAAGTTAATACTTTCACACACTGAAGAAAAAAAAAAAAAAAAGAACTGACCAGAAGCAAAGGGAACCCTAACTGTGATGCTAGCCAATTAACAAAGCTGTTTTCACTGGAGAAAAACCGCATGAGAGACTTCTGCAGGTATTCTGTCAGGGAGGGAAATGAAACGCAGAGAGACAGAGCTGCCGCGAGCTCCTAACCGAAGGAGTCGGCTCCGGAGAAACCAGCCTCGCTGCCGACAGCGCGCTGAAAGGGCTCATCGGAAGACGACCGTCATTTTGTCCTTTAACCTGCATCTCAACGACTGCCACAAAACAGATCTAGGGACTACCTGGGAAAATTTAAACTACTACTTTTACCCCGAGCAAAGAGATGGACTGCCAACGTAATCCTTGAACCAGCCGAAGAGGCAACTGCATCAAGTGTCGTATCAGATCTGCAGCTGAGATACAGAGGCCCCAATAAAGAGAAAATGTAGGGGTTAAGCCTAGTCTTCGTTTCACGCCAGAAGTCACACCGTCTGAACACCACCCGGTCCAGCTGCCCAAAGAACAAGGGTTTCCAAACGAAATGCTCCCTTCTCCTCAAGCACCACCTGGGTGAGGACTTAACAGCAGCGGCCTGAAAATCACACGGTGCTAAGTTCTAACTCATCTCCTGTAAATCGTCTGGAGCGTCTGTCCTTTCTGTACACGACATTTTAACTCAGCTTCCCTGAGACTGATATAAATGGCCAGTGACCTCAACGTTGAAAGCCAATGTTTTCGTCTTCTACGCTTTCCACCTGACCAAAATAAAGTCATATAGGAAGGCACGAATTTCATGTTTGTAGCACTTTGAAAATCAGGCCTTTAAAGTGACAAATTTACGTGAATATCAGAATTTCAAAATTTTAGCCTCTGCAAATTACTTAAGAATAGTTAAAGAATCACTTTGTTGTCTGAATGAGTATAAAAAACATCATCCCACTTTTATGCACTTTCTTCCACGCTCAAGAATAAAGTCATTTCACAGAACGCTCAGATTAATCTTTGTCCCTTAACTTACCAAAATAACCATCCCACTTCATTTGCAACGGCACCTAAGTGAAGAGACCTCACTGCGCTCAAAAGCCAATCGCCAGTAAAACCCTGAACTAAAGCTCCACAGCTTCTATATAATCTGTTCATTTCCTTTCCCCTCAAATTGTCTCATCCCCCTTTTGTGTGCAAAAGTTAAGAGAATTTCAAAACCAGCACGCACACTTAAAAAGCAAAAAAGTCATTAGGATCTGTAATCAGGATATTTTTCTTTTTTTTTTTTTCTCCATGATGTTCAAGCATAACTAATTCTTTAATCTACCGCTCTGTTGTTTAAGGTCAGTGGGGGGTGGGAAAAAAAAAGGAAAGAAAAAAAAATATCACCTCTTATTCATCAGTGGAAACAGCTCCTACTACAAGTCGCAGTAAAAGGCAAGTAAACAATTTATGCGAGTGCAGCGCTCTGTGCAGCTGGATAGATCCGGGCAGGAAAAGAAAAACGTTTTGACTCTAGCTACCACCTAATAATTCTCCAAACGGAGAAGTTAACATAGCCAAGCTGGCTCAAAAATCAGCAGTCCTGCCAAATCCAGTGCAGAGCACAGGCTGCTTTTCCCTGTCCCGCAGCGACGGGGCTGGGGAAGGTGCCCGAGACGCCGGCAGGTCAGTGCCGCAGACCCCCCAGGCACCCCTCAGCGCCTTCGCCCAGGTCCAAGAGCCAGTTTAGTCCTTGGACTCTCCGGGAGGCGAATTTAGCCGGCCGAGAAGCTAACCCCGCGCCGATTCCGATGCGCACACCCCAGCCCGCTCGGTCATTTTACCCGCTTCTGAGCCTGCTGAAGTAAAAGCTTCGTATGAATCAGAGACTTGTTTTAAAGTTGCAAGCTAATCCTCATATATTCATTTTCTTAACTTTGAAACGCACCTTTAGATAAAACTGAAACACATCTAAGAAATAATTGCTTGGTACTATTTAGAGAACATGAAAACTATCCAATTAAAGCATCCACACACACACAGAGAGGGAACCCAGAAGGACACGCTGTACTTTTCAGAAATGAAAAGGGAAGCGATAAAACCACCACTTGCTACAGAACATTAATTCATTCCCTAGTTGCATGCAGCTTTACCAAAGCTAAGAAGATGACACAAATCCCAACAACCTGAAATCCCAAGACTAAAGAATGTGGATAATTAGCAAGAAATAAAGGAGTGTATTTTTTCCCAGCTAACTTCAACACAAGATTGACCTCAGTGAATATAGAGCTAAGTACACATCACACTAGCTTATCGAACACAGTTCAGGGGGTACTGGAGAGAAAAGTGAACATAACCTTTGTATGCAAGAGTACAAGTAAACGCTAACAACATCTTAAAAGCAGTATTACTACCGTTAATACTGAGTAGATGAAAGATTCTGTCCTGAAAGCAGCTCATGTACAGAGAAAAGAAAGTGAATGAGATAGATGTAAGGTTTCGGGCTCAATCAATTGCAAGCAGCCTGGAATCACAGAAAGAGCTGATCATTTTAACAGCGAACGACAGTAAACCAAAACTCAGAAAACAGCCCCCGGCGATCGGCTAAGCCTGCTCTTCCCAACTTGTGAGGTGTAACTCATTGCTCAAACACTGCAGAAAACAAGTGAGGCACGAAGACCCTTCCCCATGCCAAGAACCACATATAATGAGACCAGAATTTTTAATAGCAAACGTTGGAAATGGACTAGAAAAGCTGAGAAGCCCTGTCTAATACCAGTCCCTGCCTCCAGGACAGACTCTGGCATCTTTAGGCCGTCTCTGCCACACACAGCATAATTCCTCTGCAGAAGCATCCCAGGCAGCTCCGCGCACAGAACCAGATATCCCTGGGGACGTCAGCGCGGCCCTAGGGCTGAGCTCGCAGGCTCCCAGCCTGGCTAACCTGCTGCTCTCTGGCTTTCAGAGCCCAGCTCCCACCTCCTCTCCTACGCTGTGCACCACGGCTAGGGGACGGAGGGGGTTCTAGGGGACAGAGGGGGTTATCCACTTCGGCCAGCTTTTATTTGTGCATCTTTGCAATAGCGTCATTGTTTCATCCGTCTTTTGTAAGTCTCTGGAGAATTTCTTTCAGAACTTAAAACATGTTCAGTACTGGAAAATTTCCACCCTGTGTAATCTAAAGCTCCATCACTGCAAATTAAAATAATTTAGTTTAGACTCAGTAGAAATAAAGAATTGCTGATCTCTATCTTCCTTACACCATTTTTTTCATACCGTCGAAGATTTAGCCATTCCCCAGTCTTTTCCAGGCTAAAGAAACTCAAAGCCTTCAGATTTTCCCCAAAGGTTGAGTTTTTCGAACCTCACGTCCTAGTCTTGTTGGTGCCATTGAGACCCTGCCCCCTTTATCCACCACATCCTTCTTTAATAAGAAGTCTAAACCAGAGGCTAAAAGCACAGTGCCAAGCACAGAAGACTAATTACCTCCTCCGCTATTTATCTGACATGTTTCATCATCCACACAGCCCTAATGAAATCTCCGTGTTATGCACACCACCCCTGACAAATTCAGTTTGCAACCCACTGCGACTCCTGGGTCCATCCTCGCCGGGATGCTGCCGAGCCCATTTATATTTGTGCATTTGATTTCTCCTAAGTGTAACGCTTTACCGTTGTCTTTATTAAATTTCACCTCGTCGATTTCAGACCGTTTTTCCAATTCATCATCTGAAATTCTAAATCTGTCCTCCTAACTGTTTATAAACCCTTCCCGTTTCGCTTTCCAAAAATGCTCAAATTATCCTCTTTGACAATGACAAATGGATGATGAATACTGAGAATATCAACTAGTAAACAACTTAAGCCAGCCTCCTCCAGGAATTAACTTAATAGTCTGACAGCAAACAACCGAGCCTAGCTCAACATTTCAGCCTAATTTCTCAGTGGACTGCAGCATCGCCTGTCATCATCCGGGCAATGGAAAGAAATAATTTCTTCAGCATCTGCTTTAACCAAGCTAATCTCATCTCGTCACTGTGAGCGCTTCTTTCCCCACTGAGTTTGCTGATAGACTTTTAAATGCTAACATTGAGTTTGGTGGTCAGAGTTTGAACAGGGCCTAGTTTGATATGCATATACCTATTTACTGTCTTCAAAAACACCCTCGTTGCCGAAGTGTGTAATTAAGCAGGAACCAAAAAGGTAACTGGAAAAGAAGTCACTCTGTAGGAACAGAACTAACCGTATGAGCTGGGGACTCCTTGCCAAGTTTTCGGATGTAAGGCAACTCTCCCGAAACCACGCGCTCCCCTACGTGGGGGGCGGGGAGGGGAAATCCAAACTAAAAACCACCTTCCCTTCCCAAGCACATAAAAGACACGGGTAATAAAACTATGCTAAATGATCCATGTCCTTCAAATAACGCAGGAACACATCTCTGTAGATTAGACTAGTCACTTGACTGTGGAGCTATTTCACGTTTGCAAAGTTATACAAAAAAACAACTTACTGTTTTAACTCCCAAAATAGCAACTACTCTTCAGCCTGAACACCACGCAAGCTTTGTAAACAGAGATGAAAATAATTTTATTAAATTAAAGACCTACATCTTCAATTAGAATTACCGAACCTTAGAGAAAAATCTGTATAAACAAGCTGCAGTTTAATCTATCAAAATTCTGTAGCGTCAGCAGTCTACCGTAACGTTATACAGATCGCTTCAGTAGGACAAGTGCCAGCCTTTTCAGGAGCTACACATATCTTCCCGTTGCTCTGCTCTGCACAGGAATGCTCAGTTCTTCTTTCCAACGCCCACCATCGGTACCATTTCTTACCTCTACAACCCCCTAGGTTTGCTTCTGGGTTTACAACAAGACGACGATGAATAACGCCCCTCAACTTCGCTCAACACGTTCCCTGGAAGCCCCCTCACACCCTTCATTTCCTGCATGGGATACACTTGGGTATCTCTTCTTCCATGAGGAAGACTCCTGAGGAAGGTGCCTTCCATAGCCCAGCCGGGTCTAGCATCCCTGGCCAGGGCAAGGCTGCCCAGCACCCAGGCACCACGTCAAACCCCGCTCACGAGCTTCCTCCCATTGGAAAATCCAACAGAAGAGAGCCTGGGAAAGGGAAAAAGCTGCTAGATGTCACCTCTCATCCTGAGATGGAGTCACGGTGTGACTGGGACATGTACGGGGGCTTGGGAAGATGCCTTGATCCCACTGCTTTGGGGGAGTCCCAGCACAATCCATCTCCTCCTCCTCCCTCACCACCAGACCTGCTCCCCTGTGTTGGGGACTGCTCAATGAAAATGTTCGCAATGGAAAACATCAATTTACAAGTCCCACTTGGCTTTCACAGCTTTTTTACAGTGTAGCTACGTTGTAGTTTGAAGGAAAGCTTTGCATCTTTTTTCCTGTTTCATGCAAGAGTGACCAAGGGAGAACAGTAATATATCTGCTACCCTCGAAACAGAGGGATACATTTATAAACTAAATCCTACTCCACCGGGTAGCAATTAAAACCACACAAAAAGAGAAATGCACATTTCCCGCACTCGGTTCATACATGTTGTTTCTATAAATTAAATACCATAAAGTACAAGGACCACCTACTATTAACTAAACAACTTAAGGTCATCCATACTTCATATCCTGTAAGTGAAGGAAAATAAAACAGTATTTGGTAATTCACAATATATTGTGTCACAATGAAAGTCAGCTTCTTCATGAATGCGCTGAGGGTTTCTTCAAAATGCAGAACTAATCAGCACAGTCATACAAGTTGGCAAATTTGCTTCAAAAGGATGTTTTAGGTCATGTGAATCTTGCCACTGACAAATTAAGTTAAACACAAAATAATGATAAAACAGGAAACACATGAATACCATCTTCCTTTTCAATGTTTTCTATTTCTTATCACTACGCTTCTGTTTAACAAGGTTTGCAAGTCCACTTGCAGAAAAGAAAAAATATCTAATAGCAGCATGCTTCCAGTTGAACTAATTTTTCTACTCTCAGTTTTCAGGAACTTCATTTTAATTCTTAAAAATGTAGCCGTCTCAGCGATCAGAAAAATTGCAAGAGCGCTGCTTCTTCTTCTTTTCAACCACTAGTCAGAGTCACATGAATTATTCAGGTTTTATTGAGCATAGTAAAGGTGAGATCTGATATTCATGCAGACTGAACAACAAAGGAGCCACCCCAAAAGAAAGGCAAACCCCACCTTTTGGATCACGCCGTTCATCCACGACACGCTTCGTGCCGAGGCTCCCTCAGGCTGTCACCACCGGAGCCCGGTCTTTACACCCCAGTTGTGAAATGCACATTGTAAAAATTTATCGAGGAGGCAGTTTTCACAAATTTGAAACTAGTAACACCCAAAAGCGCTCCGAGAGCACGTTAGCATCTGCATTAATCCGAGAGGCCGAGAGCCAAAACGCTGAGCAGGTCGGGTAACTGGAAATACCCTGAAGAACAGTAAGGACCTTCGGCCGCGTCGCCACCAGAGCCACCGCCACCATCACCGCCACCGTCCTGCTCCCTCCCCGGGGGGTACAGCCTTCAGCTTCACACCTCCCGGCCCCAACGCGGAAGGCAAAACGCACCCACGGTGAACACCAACTCTGCCCTCCCTTACTTTTCCATCATTAAAGCCGCACAGCCACAGCTCGAGAAGACGCGGAGCCACGTACCGAGGGACGTGGCCTAGTTTCGACACTGTGACCTGGGCAAGTCTCTCCACATTTACAAGAAGAACGGAGGTGGCCACCATCCCACGCCTGCCGTGTACCCTCCAGCCTTTCAGAAGTTTGGCATTTTTCATGCTAGTCTGGAAGACCACAATATATTTTATATTTAACTCACGCTGCGTTAGCCTGGGATAAACGTGTTTGTTTCTGGTTTGCTGTTAGCACACCCCCATGGATCTTTAAACAATGAGATATAGAAATAAGCAAAGGAGTAAGGCATTTTATCCATCAGATTCACATCTTCTAAGCTTCAGTAATCAACCCTCTAATTGTCTCTATATACAGCGTCAAAAAAAACCACCTAATGCATTACCACATGAAACCTAGCATATTTTAAAATATTATGTGAAATGTAGTCATAATGCACCTGAAGACATACAAGTACTGCTGTTATTTTTTCTGGACTTCAAAGGAAAGCGAGTCAGTGACTAAAAACGGAGACTATGAGTTTTCCCAGCCTTGTAATTGCAGTAGAAAACAGTGTTGGTCAGTTGTTTTGTGAATAGTTAAATATTTTCATTTTTGGTTCCTCCTCATGAGTTCTATGGTTTCCCTTGCTATATTTCCAACATATGAATTACATATAGATTCTGTATTAAAAAAAAAAGACAATTCTAATGAGGCACAAATCACTAGGCTTAACGTAACTTCTGTTCAGCCCACATTATTTGGGTCCCAAAGAAGAGAGATGGATGCAAAAAAGCTCAGCCTGGAAGTGCAGGTCTATATTCTTCCACTCTTTAACCTCTCAGTCAGGATGCTCAGGATTACAGAAGATACCTACAAACAAAGGAACCAAATCTTTCACCCCTCAATGAGCAGGAAAGCCTTCCCCAGGGAAAGTGGAAATCACCGCGGAAGGTCCACAAGGGTCTGGCCAGCAGCTCAGCTTTCTCTGCTACGGAGAACAGCACTGGGATTTCCAGCTGGGTGAAATTCAGCTGACCATGGACAGTGGCAGGGTTGCCATTGGTTTCTAAATACCCGTAAAAGCAGCATGTCTGGTTAATTCAATTTTGCAGCCCTTTGAGTGATGCTAGAGGCACTGCACCTGCTTGTCTCAAGACATCAGATTAAAAAAAAAAAACACCATAAAACCTCACATGCTCCTGCCCACAAATATGGATTTGGATCTATTTCCAGAGTCCTCATTGTCACTGCTGCATTCATAAACAGTAAGGATTATTTTTAAAAGTCACAAGAGCCGATGCTCTGCACACGGCTAGAGAAAAGTTCTGCCTGAACACCACCGATAAGGAGATTTGCAAGGAAACTTCCCTACCCAGAGACAAAAGTTCCTGCGCAATCGCAGCTCTGCATCACTTCAGGACTTTCCAGCATAGGGGAGAGATTTCTGTACGAATTCCAAAAATCAGAACATTGGATCCGAAAAGGCAATTTTAGATTATAGCAAGTCTACTTACTCCTTTACTGATTTTAGAAAATGCTTATGATTTCTTTCTTGCGCTTCACCTTTAAAGAATATCGCAGTCCATATACTGTGTTTGGTCATTTAAAAAGCTGAAATGTTCAACCCAAAGAAACATTTTCAAGAACTTACGGCAGTTTTTCAAATACGCAAAAGCCACTAAAAAGGGACGAGCACATCCATCGCTATACTTCATGACCTCCAGATGTGATCTCAGATCTTCTACAAAATCGTCTTATGATTCTTCATTTTAGAATAAATATTTAACAGCGACTTTAGTTTGTGATTTAGTTAGTTAATTAGTTACTGTGACTTTTGCTTTACATCACAGATGAAACTGCTGCAAGTTTTAGCAATCAGCTAATCAGCTTTTTCATGTTGGAAAGCAAAAAGGAGGATCAGAAGACTCTCAGCTTCTCTTCTTTTCCCCCCTCCTACAGAAATAAAAACATTTTGAACCGGCACAGAGGCTTTGAAGAATCCCACACCACAGAAAGGATCACAGGCCCTTCCCACCCTTCGGCGAGAAGTCCCCGGACCCACATTACCTTACAGGGATCACCCTCGCACGTGGAGGGTGACAGCAACCAAGACATCCTCGGCAAGCAGAGGTGACCGGTATTGAGTCATTCAGAAACCCTCCATCCCCTCCAGAAGGACGGGTGGTAGCAGAATTCGTTTAAACCATACTTTTTGACAAATTATAAAATCAAAAGGAAATTACAGGTCAAGCAAAGCAAGAAAAAACAGATTTCAGAGATGTTCCTAGGGTTTGATACCGCAAGGGTAAAGCAGGAGGATGACAAAGTTTAAAAAGAACTGTAACTTTTATATAAATCAGCAAGACATCATGAGCTGAACAAGATCTGGCAACACTATCGAAAATACATCATTAAGTTACTGAACAAGCGCTCCGTACTTGGCTTAAGGCAAGACCCTGAGAAAGCAGGTCACCTTCCAGCCTGTGCAAGAAGATGTCAAGGGCTGTATCCCCCTCACAGCCAAGACACCATGCCTCTTCATTATCCTTCCAGCTGACCACGGAGCAA
>NW_009625091.1:19492-21130 GCF_000690535.1 Cariama cristata | reverse complement strand
AGCAGGAAAAAGCCTTTTGATCCACCCCCACTTCTACAAAATGACAAACTAACAAACTCCAGCCTCTTGCAGATGTTTGCATTAGCACTACACTGAAATTGTTCTTCTAATCATTCCGAGGGGATGCTGGAACTTGTACAATTTTTGGTAACAGCATCCGTAAGACACCGGATTATACAATTCTGGAAAAAAATAACTAACCTTTCAAGAGCAAAAAAATAAGGAAGAGAAATCTTGGTATTTCAATTTAAGATTCCTATTACATTTGATTAGCCTGTCTCAAGACCACCCATACACAATTTTGTGATTTATTTGAGAACTTACCGTCACAGACAAGTAAACTCTGGCTGGCCTCTTGAACTAACTTACAATTAAATACTTTACTCTCATAGAACTTGGTCAAGATCATTTACCACCAGCCGTTTAGAGAAACTGTTTAGGTTAACAGAGATAAGGCAAACAGTATTTACCAGTCCTTAAGTGAATTTCCTCAGCCCTCTATAAACTGTTATGCTTATCTGATACATTAAGACAGGAGCGACCGCTGATACGGGGAGCACAACAGCCGACGCGCGTGCTACGCATTATAAGGAACTGGCTCTTCAGCCATACTGCAAACCAACATTAGCAAATAACAAACAAACAAACAAAAAAAGGTTGCATTTGCCACTTTAATAAGCCGGCTCGGTAACAAGCCTGTGAACCGAGCAGACTCAGCGGTAAGCCGGTCGCCCTTCCCTGAAGGGGCTTGCTTTCTTGCAAGGAAGGGGAGATGCTGGCACGGTGCTAAGCCATCCTACCCAGCAACTGCTCTGCACCCTCAGCCTCACTGCTTCTTGCCCAGATACCCATCCACCTGGGAGCTTTCATTGACTATTAAACTAGTTGAATTAAAGGCAAAACAGTCTCCACACAGCTAAAGCAAATACTTAAACTCTATTAGATAGGAACCGAAGAGAGTGGTCCTTTTCCACTCGTGGCCAGTCCAGCACGTGGAGGCTTAGGAATACAGCTCTGGTACAAAATACTGAAAAACTTCTATACGATGAGGAGTGATTTCGACAAATATCCACAACTACCCCCTTCAGATTGCTTTCCATCTGAACTCACAATGAGCTGAAAGTCAGTTTATGTATAAAAATAACCGTAAAAGTGATGTATATATAGAGAATCCCATTCTGGAACTACACAACCTGCCTTTTTTACTTTTGTATACAAATGTCCGCAGAAGGGCGATACTCCTGACAGCCCACCTGAGCTCGAACACTGTTATAAGAATATAATTTGTTCTTCTTTTGCAGTGACCAAAATGAAAGCAGTCTCCTATATAACATTTGATCTGACTTTCTGTAGGTGCTAGAATTAGCTATTTTTGCAAAAGCTTTCTGGCACTAGATCTCAAAGAACGTTAATCTGTCAACACACTGTTTTCATTGTCTTTCAGATCATGTCACAAATCAACACAGTTCAGTTAAAAAGGGGAAAAAAAAAAAAGAAAAAAAGAAATGAGAGGCAAGGGACAAAAGTGGAAAGAAAGATACAATGGGACAGGGTCTCTTCCCCAGACACCACCTCCCTCCCTGCGAGCCAGCACCTCTAACCCACAGGACGAGCGGTTCTGCAAACCGACAGGACAAA
>NW_009625091.1:2053-19476 GCF_000690535.1 Cariama cristata | reverse complement strand
AAAAAAAAAAAAAAGCCACAAGCCATTTTGAATAGCAATGGCAATTTTTGCTTGAATTGCAAAACCACTTCTTAAATTGTTGCCACCTGCTCAAGGTAAAAACATCAAAAATTATTTCTTAGTTGCCTTCCCTAATGGTGTAAATTTATTATGCTTTCAATTTGTAACAATACTTTCTCCCTCTGAGAAGCTGAGGGCAATACATTCTCTACACACAGCTCTTCTATGGATTTCACATGGATTTTCTTGGGGGAGAAAAATCACCCCAGGGCATTCAGATTTTACAGAATAATCACTTTGCCTTAGGAAGGTACGTACTAGAGAAAACAAGGCCTTTTCTTTCTAAAATTTAAGAGGCTTTTCAGAGGGTATTTGTCTTAATTAGTCACTACTATATAAAAACAAATTACTGCAAACTATGCTGGGATCCACCCAGTTTTCAAGGGTCGTGATAATCCGTATTTGGCCAAGCGCCCAAGAACATCCTCAAGGCCTGAGGATATACCAGAGGGATGCACAGACTGTTTTAAGACACCACAAAGCCTCCGGAGAGTTAAGTGACCGCACACCTGAGTTGTCGTCCCAATGAGACACTTTGGTTTTTCACATTTACCTCCCAGTGCCAGAAAGACTCTGGATTTTGACGAAGTTAAAGGAGAAGAATCAAAAACAAAAGGTGCAGTGAAAGCAACTTAATACACGCTCTAAAACTTTAAATATTGTGCTGCGAGCAGCTTGGCTACTTTCCATCTATAACAATTCAAGTAAAGTGATTAAAAAGGCAGTAAATATTCCAGTTGAAAAAATGAGATGGAAAGGAGAAGCTGTGATCGCTCCGGAGAAGACAGAGATTTACTACTGAAAACACACGGACAACTGACTGTATTGAAAGTCCAGGCTTCACAGCAACGATTCATATTCTCATTTGAAGATCAATCCTTACTTTTGTTCTGGAATCCCAGTTGCGGAGAGAAGGATCGTATACCTGGTGGGGGGAAATCCACATGCTCTAACTTAAGCAAAAGGCAAAGCCGTACAAGAACACAGCTGCGTACGCCAGACTGAGCACTTTCATCGCCCAGGTAGCACCGAGTGGCACTGTTTTGAGAGCGATATTGATATAAGAGATCGGGGCACCAGATTCCAAATCAGGAGACTAAAATGCCATTCCTGACTCCGCCGCTGGCGTCCTGTAAGACCACGGGAAAGTCATCGAGCAGCTGTAGACTCAGAGGGGCAAGTTGAGTTCTTCTCTGGCTCCCAAAGAATGGGAAAAAACACAGCTTGCACATTAAAAAGAGCACCAGTGCAGTGAGATGCCATTTTTATTGTCATTTCCTTTGGAGCGTGACGTCGTGCAACAAACTCTGGTAACTCACAGCGCATTTTCAGAGAGAAAATTTGCCGTGGATCTCAGCACGCGTGTGAACTCCCACCGGGGACACCTGAGCCGTTTCTCCTCTCGGTAACTCACGCTGAAAGGAGGAGGAGGATGCCAACACACAACAGGAACCCGGAGAAAAACAAAAACAAAACCCACCACGTTCCCCCTCCTTGGCGTGGGATCAAGCGAAAACCATTTCTGCTAGATTTTTTGTAAGAAAAATAAAAGTCCATATTGGATTATATTCTGCACAAGAGGAAATTAAAAGCTATTCATGATAAATCTTCCTGGCTGTTTTACAAGGCATAGGAGCGAACAGAACCGAAAGGGAAGCAGAAGGAATACCGCTGACCTCACCGCACTTTCCTCCTGGGAGGAGGAGTGGGCTTGCTTCCACTATCCTCTAAGAAAACCTTCAGGCAGTTTATGTACATTAACATAAAAGAGACAACCTTTGGGGGCGGGGACTAGACTACCTAAAAAAAACCCTGCAAAAATGAAAATTCTCCGATAGAGGTGAAAAAAAAAAAACAACCCACTGATAAAACCTGTTTGGGAAGACAGACTGCACAGCCTGGCAGCTACATGGCCACATACACAGGCATGATTTGTTCCTATCAATATTTGTTTTCTCTTCACTTCTTGTTCTTACATCACCCTTTTTGCTGGAGAACCTGAACCAAATCAAACAACAATCAGCATCTGCAAGGTGAGGTCCGAACTCTTCGCCTTTGCTCAGAGAGACGGGCAAGCGATATAAAGGAAAAAAAGAGAGCACGCTTCACGCTTTAAACAGACAATAGATTGCACGAGAAAAGGAAAGGTCAAAGATAAACACATCTTAACACAAGTGCACAGGGCATAAGATCTAAGACCACAGTTATCCCAGTGGAAAAAGGATTTCATTCCACAATTTCAGCCAAACAATGAAGGAAAATCCATACCCTCTTGCTGCGGGTATTTCCCTTGTGCCAGAGAAGCAAAACCACTTACAAAAGCCTCACTTTGGAGCTCTAGGCTCCAGCATAAAAGACTCTACGAGATCCCCAGCAAGGAGCGATCCAAGAGAGAAGTTTCTTTGCCCGTCGCCGGCTGGGCAGGTTCCTTCCCACTGCCTGCTCCTGGGCAGGCAACAGGTGCCTGGCGATCCAGCCACAGGAGAACATCGTCTATTAGTGCCACCAAATCCTCTCCGGTTTCAGGCCCTGGACTCAATCCAAGATATGCCCAGTTTAAAATACGAGATTCAATTAAATGAGTCTGTAGTCAGGGTTTAGAAGGTTTTCTGTGAACTTTGCCCACCCTATAGAAAAATATTACAGCTGTAATAATTTTGGGCTACCTTATTATTTCCTGTTAGATTGACTATCTGGGTCTGAAACAAGAAGTAGAAGTTGCTTCTACAAAGCACTGTTTTTTTCAACCAGGGATGGCACCAACTCTTCACAGCTCTTGCACACAATAGAAAAGAAATGTATCGGACTGCCGAGTCTTGCCCTGAAACTCCTCCGCATCTCGTACCTACTGGAAGTAACAGAGGTGAGGTGGATGGTTATTCCTAAGTTGGTCCCAGCCAGTTGAGGTGGGCTTCCAAACACAGAGGTCTTTCCAGCAAATCCTTCCCAGGATTCATCCCCCTGCTGCTCAATTCCATTCCCTGGATCCATGAAAAGGCTTGAGTGTCTTGAACAGACAACCCCCGTACAGAATTTGGCAGCTTCAGTATACGCCTGAGGGTTTCGTTTTGACCTGTGAAAGGCTTCAAACTTTGCACAATTGCTCTTTCCTCCTGATTATTTCACTAGGATATTTTAGAAGCGTCTACATGGCAAACCTCAGACGGGAGATAAAGAAGTTTGTACTTTATTCATTTTTGCCAAACACCTTAGGTTAAAAAACAAATAATCAAGAACAGGAGACAAACCAGGACGCAAACTTGAAAGGCAAAAATATACAGGGCAGCTCCAGTGTATGGAAGAAGTTTCACAGTAATCACACTATTACAAATATTTCAAGTACCCTGATTACAGAAGTTGACGACATGCATTCCAGTCATCACAATTTTGTTGGTATAGAAGAAGGCTACGACATTAGACAGGGTGTATTAACACAAGTTTTATAGCAGCTAGGTCACCAATGCAAGAAAGCATCCTCTTTTTCATGGAGAGTCCAAATTTGCATATTGTTTCGGGGGGCTGGGGGGTGTTTGGGGTTTTTTTTGTTCAAGTTGTTTTGTTTTTATTAAAGAAAAAAAAAGGCATTCATTTGAGTTAACTCAGAAACAAATCCATTCATTTTCAGTAAGATTTGGCAACCTGGGACCTAAGACTTTTCTGAGGCAAAAAAAAGGCAAAAAAGTTTTCTAAAGCATCAAAATCTAGCCAGTACATAGCACAAAATACTAATGCTACTGCCTCTGGTCTGGCCACACAACTACCCACAGTTATTTCCCTGTCTAAATGGGAAGTCAAGGGCTGAAAAGGGAATTGGTGGGGTTTCAGGTAGAAAGCTTTGAACACCTACCTTTCCCTTATACACTGGTTCTGGTTCAAACACCACCTCTTCTGCTGCGACACCAGTGAACCAGAAACCAGCAAACATACACAGACTGGGGATGCTGCTCCATCAGAAACAAACTAGTAGCATGCCTGGTATTTACCCTTCAGTACCAGACATCCTAACTTTTTCCATTTCCAGTTCTGAAGGCAAGGTTGGAAGCACCTACTGAGCTCAGTAAGAGGTCTGTAGGATATGACAGTCCTGCCACGTACAAACATCTCACCTACACAGACCTGCTTTCTTCTGGTGGTTTCTCTCAAGGGCAACCAGCCCCTCAACGGAGACTTCTACAGGGCAGCTGGTACACAAACATGAATAAATAACTCAAAACCGCAAAAGCAGGGCCTCCTAGGTTTGTAGAAAATATTTACATCGTTAGTAGGATGGCAGCAAAGCAGACGGAAGGCGTAAGGATAAGCTTCATACAGATGCTGATGCAGAAAAGGGAAAGTAATTCCAACCGCACTTTGTTTTTCCCTAGCTCCCAGCAGCATCCTTTCCGACTGCTGCTGTGTACCGCACCCAGCACAAAAAGTTTCAGAGCTAACCCAGCCTGCTCCTCCCTACGTCCATACTACCCCGAAACTTTCCAAAGATTCACCTTACTTAAAATAAATTGGAAAAAGCTTGGTAGATATTCATCAAGAAATAAGATTTTGCATGTCCAGAAGGTGAAGAGGAAAAGAAAAAACAAAAAAGCATTGCTTTCCATGAGGACTCCAGCAATGAAATGGTTGCTGTGGGTTATTCCTGTGTTTATAGGCTACTGCTTATAAATGCTCTGTGACGCTTTTTAAAAAGGTAGCTTTTCTAAAAGACTGATGCTCAGGAGGGAAGAGGAACACTTGGAAAGGAATGGTTTTCACCCAAACAATCTGTGGTACTGGATTAACCTAAACTCAGGCAAAGGTAATTCACTCTGTAGCTAAAACACCGTTGTGCAAGGATTGCGTAGCATTCTCTGGGCAGACAGGTCCTCTGATCTCACCGGCTCTTCAAGTTCACTCAGCTGTTCTGCACATCAAGTATTATTACTGCCACCAGTTATCTTTGTTCAAAGATAAAACCTGCATTTTAGAAGCCAAAAATGTTTCTGCTAAACCTTTAGGGAGGCAGTTAAAACTCTGGCCCTGCATCAAGGCACGGGAAGAATCCACTGCCCTCACACGGTCCCTTATTTTCTGGGAATCACGACAGAACTAGGGTTTAGTTTTGCCAGTTTTGTTAAGACTTCAGGCAAAAATTTTAGAAGCCTTATGAAACTACGGTAATTTGTCAATATTTGCCGATAAAATTATTTATTAGAAGCAGCTTGCATCATCGGTTCAGATAAAACACAGCACAAACTGAAGTCACCTTCTAATCTTGCCCAATATATCAAAGCATCAGGATACAGTAGATTCTCAACAACAAATCCCAGCATCCTGTACCTTCCCTCATAAAGACATATTTTAATAACTATACAATAACTTTTCCTCCATGGTCACTCTCAAGAAGTTTTCCATGAATATAATCCACAGAAACAATTTCCTCTGCTGACAGATTTGTGACCGTGACAGGTGCCCACCGTTCTAAAAAGCCTTTTCTTTGCCTGGTCTGTACCTGAGCAGGAGACAATGGCCTAGATATCCTAGAGATACTCCTGGAGTAGTCGTTCATGCTTCAGGTAGGTGAGCGTATGCTCTTCACAGCACCGGCAGGTGGTTGGGCTTTCTTGTTTGCTCTTCATTTCCACCTATTCAAACCACCTTCGGCTCCTTTGGTGTGTTTAGTTGCCAGGAACAGCCTTCCACGTCACGATATCCATGTTCAATCCATCTTTTTCTTCCCCTTTTTTTGAGCATCTTTAATGCAACTCTTCAACACGACTTGCCTTTTTGCAACCAGAAGTTCTCCAGAACAAGGGGCCTTTTGACACCCACTTTTCTAATTACAAATAATTAGGCCAAAGGTTTATTAGCCGCAGTAGCAAGTCCTCTTCCCAGTTGTTGTTCAGTATGTTGCAAAGACAGTAAATGCATTTAAACCTCTTTTATAGGGATGTACGTTGCCCCAGGTTTTTTATTATACAGTATGATCTATATGAGCAGAGGCAATTCACGCTTTAAATTACAGTATCTGTCTTTTGCCTCAAACGCATCTAGTCAACTGAGCAACCCTGGAAGCTGCATCTTCACTACCAAAAAATTATCTCCATTATCTGGATTAATTATCCATGAAGGTGATCCCACCTAGAGAACATGCTCAAAACTTCTAGTGTGGTAGCTCTACTAAATTTTCTGAAGCAGTCAGCATACTTTGGTCACACTCAAACTCTTCCAAATGCTTGTTTTCATTCCCTGTCACCGACATCAAGAGACTCCCTCGTCACAGGTTTGATTTTACTTTTACATGTGCAATATTCGGGTATTTCCTAGTCAGTTTTACAGGGCAATGTGCAAATAAAAAAGCATGAGAAAGCAGCCGCAAAAAAAAAACAAAACAACACACCTATATATACCAGAGAGCATTAGAGCTGAAAGACAATTGCCATCACCCTCAGTTTTAATCATCATGCCTCTATGGAAAAATCAGGTGAACCAAGAACCAGTAAGAGATAGCCACTTCCTTCCAGGAATTAGAAAATGGACCTTTCTGATGGTCCTGTCAGAAGTGTCAGTAACAACTATGAAAGATATACAGAAAACATTTTTTCCATTTTTCTTACAGTTGCCCAAAGCAAAGTACAGCAGGCATACTATCTGCCCCTGCTCTCAAGGTATACCAAGCTCTGGAGCTAGACGTGCTCAGGAGATTTCGAAACTTGTCAAGAGTGATCTGTGCAAATATTTTGCCAGCAACACTACCAGTTACATATGGATGCGTCAAAAAAAAAAAAGTTTTCCCAATGCAACTTATCTTGCTGCTATTTCAAAATAAGTATTTGTATAGTGGATCCTCATAATGACGCAAAGCATTCTTCCTGCAGAACACCTAATTAGCAGACACAACCTTTCATTTTCAAAGGGAGATTATTGTATTTTGTGTTTGGTCAAAAGGTCTGTGAATTGATAAACAGCATTTTAATTACCCATTTAAAAGAGTTCAGTAAAAGATGATCACAGAATGGTTGAGGTTGGAAGGGGATCTCTGGAGGTCATCTGGCCCACCCACAGCCACCTGCCCAGGGCCACATCCAGGTGGCTTCTGAATGTCTCCAAGGATGGAGACCCTACAACCTCCCTCGGCAATCTGTGCCAGTGTTTGAAAACCAGAAAATTAACTTATTGTGAGAGCTGTCAATTTGTGCCCATTACATCTTGCCCTGTCACTGGGCGCTACTGAGAAGAACCTGTCTCCCCCTTCTTCATTTCCTCCCATCAGGTATTTAAACACATGGATGAGGTCCCCAAGCCTTGTCTTCTCCCAGCTGAACAGCCCCAGCTCTCTCAGCCTCTGATGTGAAAGATGCTCCAGTCCCACAGTCATCTTTGTGATCCTTTGCTGGACTCGTTCCAGCATGTCCATGTCTTTCTCCTACTGGGGAGCCCAGAACTGGACCCAGCACTCCAGCTACGGCCTCACCAGCGTTGAACGGATTGGAAGGATCATCTCCTTCGACCTGCTGGCAACGTTCCTCCTAATACAGCCCAGGAGGTTGTTGGTAAATTCTCCAAGATATCCTACAAAACCCTCTGTCTCCTTCAACTCCCATAAATCCAGGGCAGGAGATACCTGCAGAGTGACTTTCTGACCGACAGTGCTTCTAAGATTAGGTTATACAAACAAGTATTGTCCGTAACAACAGGATACAAGATGCGAGGTTAATACCGTACCAAAAATTCACACACATTTGAGACTTTTGTTACTGGCGGCGATACCTCTCATCATCTTCTATGTGGTAAACAGACAGTATTTACATGTGAGGTAGGTGTCACCTGAGATTCAGAGCTCCAGGGAAGCAGCAGTACCTTGTTGAAAAGGATAAAAGCGTGCTACTCCCTAATGTGCAAGTTCTTTATATGTATAAATTGACTTTTATTTACATTTAGATTTCACACAGAAACTGTGAGACATGGAGCAACTGCAGAGAGTCCAGCAAAGGGCCACCAGGACGACTTAAGGCACTGCGGCATCTCACCTACAATGAAAGGCTGAGAGCTGGGGTTGGACCAGACGACCTCCTCGGGTCCCTTCCAGCCTCAACTGTTCTGCGCTTCTGTGAAGTTGTCAGAGCTCATACCTGTTAGTTGGGAGTGACTGAAAAGGCACTTTGACATATCATTCATAAAAATTAAAGATACACTATTTGTTCAGGGGAGTGACAAGCACAAGGTTAAGCGATAAAGAAAAAAAAAAAACATACTTGCTAAGGTAGTCAACAGCCCAGATGTTAAAATTCATCTCTCAAGTGAAATGAATGCAGGTTCTTCCCCTTTTGCAGTACAAATTTTTGAGTTCATTCCTCCTTTCCTCCCTCTACCAAAAGTAACCTCATCTCAGCACGCTCAAAAGAGAGCACGGTAAAGGCGTTTTCCCCTCCTTATTACTGATAACATAATGACAAACAGCTTCAAAGTTGTTACGGCTAACAGAAACTATAAGCACTTCAGAAGTTCCCCGAGACAAAAAAAAAGGTGCAGAAAGATCATTCACTGATAATCTAAACCAAACTTAGGGTTATACACACCAAGTATACGAGTAACTAAAAACTTCCCCAACTCCCTTTGCCAGTTCTCCGCTCGTTGGCAGAGCCAAGCTCCCTGGTGGCTACCACAGAGTTTCCCTCCCAGCTGCACCGGCACCTCTCGGATACCCACCGGAGCCTCTCGGATACCCACCGGAGCCAACAGAACTCATTAGGGAAAGTACTCCTAACACAGCGCTCTGCTTCCAATTTCTAAACTAGATAGGATGCCCTAGGCAACACTTTACTGTGCCGAAAACACATACCCTTGCCTGCTGTGCTCTTCGTGTCTTCTTCCCAACCTCCCCGGCTGTACACCCAACACCCTTCTTATGCCATCTAGTAACCACCGACCCCACCACGGCGTGACACAGAACAGCACATTTCGGGGGAGAAAATAATGCTCCTATGCAGATCAGGTATGTACATCCTTAATATTAAAAGCAGACTGGTAGTACCAAGACCTACTCTATTAGACCAGAAAAATAAGTTAAACAGATTTTACTTAAGGCAACCTAGGTGTGTTCATTACCGAAGAAAACTCATTTGTAAGGGGACACAGAAAAAAAAAACAAACTTATACATGAGAAAGGCTTCTACTTGTTTTTCCAATTATAAAAACCAACTGTAAGTGCATGGAGAAACATTTTAGACGACACTTCTGAAGACACAGCAACAGAACAGCAAACTACGTCTTGGGAAGCCAGGCACCTACAAACAGACAAGTCCCTTTTGACTCGCTAAACGAGAGCATTGCAAAGTAGAAGTGCACTTACCTCGGCCTTAAAATAAAAGCTAACGCTGTCTTGTCCTAAGCTGCGCAAGATCAGATATAATAAAGCAGTTTAAACAAAGACAACTCATGCATTGAAAAGGAAGGCCAAAATTTTAAGTCCTAGGATGACGGTTTGATTCACGGTTTACTCAAGTTAATGAAAAGGCTCCAACTCCCGCAGATTTCAGCAGGTTATGGACCAGGTCCTGCAGAGGGAAATCCTCCAGGTCACAACCAGCAGCGCCGTATTTTGATACCCAATTGCCACCACTGCCTGTGAAGAAATCCCTGGGGTAAAATAGAGAACAAATACAATAATCTCGCTTTCTCATTTTAAAAATGGCATGAAAGGAACAATAAAAGAAAGTTATTGAAGAGAATTAGATTTTCACCAGCCGTTGTCATAAAATACTACAGCTGTTCGTGTCACTGCAGCTAATGACCAGTCGTACTTTTTCAAAGACTGTAACACAGTACGACCGTTGTAATCTACATCAAACCAAAACCTGGCAAACATCACAGGGGGAAAAAAAAAAAAAAACACAACACACTAAGAAGTTATTTGAATTGTGGGGGGTGTTTTTTAGATTTCTGTTCACATGTTTTTTGTGTTTCAGCGGGACAGGAAGGGATTTTGTATGAATGGTTCTGCATTCAAATTGTCAATTACATTAAACTGCTTAAAAAACTATGGTAAATAAAAGGTGTTAAGTTACTAAACTCATCTTTTCCAGTAAAAAAAGCAGAATTCAGCCAAGATATCCCAAATTCATTGTTGAAAAGAGGTGTGCTGAGTAAAATTATGTCCAGTCCAAAGTGGATGATGAAATATCTTTTCTCTGGAGTCAACAACACGGTAGGCTTCCCCATCTAGAAGCTTTTAATTGTTTTGTTAACTATATTACATGTGAACGTAATCAGATTTTTTCATAAGGATTCAGATACATAGATGCAAGGAAAAGGTTACAATAGAAAAAACCCCACATACATAGATGCAGAAAGAACTTTCAGATACAACTCTCTCTACTGGAGCATTACTCCTTGACAGATGGAGAATGAGCTAGAGGAAAGCATGTATTCCCACATAAAATCTCCACAGAACCCAGAACATACTATTTCAAGTAATTTCATATCATTTCTAGAGAAGATACATGAGTACATGTTCCTCTCCAGCCATGTGCCTTCCCTTCCAAAATCATCCATATAGAACTATAGGCCAGAAAGAAGTCACAAGCTCCTGCACTGCTTTTATTTTTCCCCCCTAAGGAAACCATTAATTAAGAAAACTAGCATTCATTTTACCAGTTTCTCCACTTCAGGAGAGAAAAAAAAAAAACAACAAAACACAAAACCCCAAACCACCACACACTTCCAGAGGAATTCCAAACAGTTCAGAAAGGCTACCACTTAATCTGTATACACAGCATACACCCATTTTCATAGGAACTAATCTGGGACTCGATAATGAGTAACAAATACAGCCACAGCAAAAAGACGATAAAAACGAAGCATCCCTATCCAAACAGAGAGAGAAATAATTGTTAAACATGTCCTTACAACCAAACACAGCAACAGCAAACATGTTAGAACCTGAGCCTCTTTTACCTGCCTCAGGCCATCTATCTAGACTGCACAGGATTTCTTTCCAAGCGACGGTTACTTCAAAACATGAACAACTCAGGGACTCTGCTTTATGCGGCCACACAATTACCGAGCTGTCACTATCAGCCAGGACAAAAAAAAATTAAAAGTCATACAATCTACCTTCAAAGACACTCGCAAAAGCTTAAATTAAAAATTAAAATCTAATCACACAGTAAATTAGGTCCTAAACTTGTAGTTTGGAATCTATTAATTAAGCCTATTGAACAATGCCCAAGACTGTCTGCAGCATCACATCCACGTAACCCATTACCAACACACGGTATTTGCACCCTTCCAATCAGAAGTTCAAAGTGCGCTTCCTTCCTTGTGGCAACACTGTGCAGGCCTGATATTTTTGTATAATTAGCAAGTATCAGAGCCAACGTTACAGCAGAATTTGCTCCATAGCAGGTTAGTTATACTTTTTTTGCTCCACTCTATCAGTTCTACACTATGCAACAGTCAGGACGACTCAAGGAAAGTATTTTGGCCAACACGAATCTGTGGCAATAAAACGCCTAAGCGGCATGCCTCTAAAAGATGGGATGGAGAAAAAGAATATGGTGTAGGATACCGGCACTGTTAAACCGACACCTCTCTCCAATCAGTACGTGTTTACTCCCACTACAGTACTTCTCAATTTTGAAAGCCCTGTAATGCATTAGACTTCAATTATTTTTAAGACATACATGCCTATCTGAAAGATGGAAAAATAGCTATTACTATTGGAAGAGTTAATGCAACCATACCTTAGCACAGTTTTTCCTTTCTCTACCACCAAGATTATATACAATCTCTATGCAGATTAGGTCCTGCACCTTTTATGCTTAGAGTTTAAGGTGAGGGTTTTAAAGTTCACCCATCTGTGGTGAACTTTTTGATGAGTTTTCTTTTCCAAGTATTACCACCTTCACCAAATCTTACCTTCTGTTGCTCACTAACTTCTGTGTCCGCTCGCACAGACACCAAAGCACGAGTGCTTACACCACCTCTTTCCTCAAGTTAACCAAAACCCACCGCTGTCTATGCCAGAACTCAGAGCAAACTACACGACCCGAACCGAACAGTCACACTTGGGAGTTTTCAACATTACTGCTAAGCAACCTGCAAAGCAGCAGCTGAACTGCAAAATAGAGACATCCCTCCGTGACAAGTTGGGCAGAGCCTGAGCAGCACCGATAGCGGAGTTATTCACCGAAAAGCAAGCTACAGAGTCAGCAGCTGGCTGCAGAACTACAACAGGAGCCTGAGGAAGAGGCAGAACATACTTCCCCAATTCTCACGTGCTTCCCCAGGGACCTACAGATGCCTATAGATGCACCAGAGGAAAGACCCCGCGTTCAGTGACCCTCTGGCATTAGGTACGGGCGCCCAAATCACAACCACCAGGCAGCACGTAGGCTGCTCGACAAGCTTAGCAGTAAACATGACAGCAATAAGGGGAGAAGTTTTCAGAAGTGTAGGAAAGGAGTAGACAGGAAGAGAAAGGGCATATTAAAACAGAAGAGGGAAAAAGTATTAAAAAAAACCCAAAACTCGCTGAAAATAAAAGGAGGCTGCAACAGAAGTTCAGCACAGCACAGTTTTATTTCTAGGTAGAAAGAAGTCTGAGTAGTAGGCAACCCTCAAACTCAATGTTCTCAAAAACTTCATGAAGTACACCCTAAAAGCAAAGAATGCCATCTACACCTTAAGCGCATGCAACCCCCAGACACCCAGGAATTAACTTCTAACTCAAACCACCTTTTTTGACCTCTGCTCCCTCCCCTCTGCAGCTCCAAACATAAATGGTATTAGTTGGGAATTAGCTGGAGATTGTGTTGGCATCATAATGCAATCTCCAATAAGACAGTCATCTTCTCCTCATACAGCAGCGTTGCCATATCAACGTTAACGTGCCTAACCTCGCTTATAAATAGATACCACAGTCAGTTTAAAACGCACGTAAATGACTGTCAAGGAGGTATGCCACTCTGGAGGTGTCGTTTCAACAGGAGTGCTTTCTGGTGGAGGAGTAAGTAGGGTAGGGATAAGGAGTTCAGATTTTTATCTTTAAAAGAAAAAATGACCATCCTAGCACTTACTGTCCCCCTGTTTCTCCACATGGGATCTTCTACCCCTTCCTTCATTCAACAATTAAAGGAAAGCGAGAAGGTACGTGGGGTACAACCTCCAGGAGCAATACACCTGAAACTACAAGCGTGGAGGCGGGTCACTCAATGAGCCGCACCCCGAGGTGAACCAGGCTGCACAAACACTGTAATATTGCTCAGAACTGGGATGACACTTTCCACCATTATTGACTGAGTAGCCATAAAATGGCTTTTTATGGGGCAAAGTCAAGGCAAATGACAGATTATCGGAACGGGAAATGATTTAAGCGCTCTAGCTGAAGAACGATTACGCAACCGCCCCTTGCCTTTGACTCCTGAAACCATATACAAAGGCACACAAGAAGGTTCCCTTTCATGAAGATGATTTGAAGTGGCTTTTACTTCAGAAACTTGTGGCTTCTTTTATGGCACGCTTGAAAAAAGTGGTAAGCAGCATCCTTGCATCTTAAAACACTCTTAAGGAAGCACTTTTTTCTCCACATTCTTTGAAGCTATAAAGAGGGAACTACTCCCCACTACATGCTGCTTCAACACCACTGGGAAGCCTTGGACAAATTAATGCGTGTCCTGGTTTGGCTAAAACAGGGTTACTTCTTCCTTCAGTACATTTTTTTTTTTTCTTTCAGTTAAACTTCTCCTACAAAAGATGTTAACACTGACAATATTCATATTTAAATGGAGTACCAAATTTAAATGATAGTCCTGCTTTTGTACTTTCAGTAGGAGCCACTCTGCAAAATAGAAGAAACAAAAAAAAAAAAAAAAGAAAGAAGATGAGTTTGGAGTACCCCAGCTACAGGTACGTCTTTATTTACATTACCCAAAATGACTTTGGACAGAAAATCCCTTTGGAAATACCAGATGGGAAGGAGTGTGACGAGTTCAGGAAACGATGGAACTACAAAAAAATAATTTAAAATATGAAGTTATGTAATCAAAGGTAAATATATTTTTGCATTTGATCTTCCTGCCACAACCTGCACAGAAAGGCAAGCATAACCATGCAAAATCTGTCATCTCTAAGTGGGATGCATGAGATGGAAGTAGATACCACTTAATTTGGGAAGGGATAGCAGAGAGGAAACAACTGTTCTCTACAGCATCCCCCTATGGAAAATGACCTCAACTGGCTCATTTTTTCCAATTAAGTTAAAAGCTGATAACATCCAGCATGAACTCCTCTTTCAAGTTTCTCACCCCCACCACCAGTGGTGTCAAAAGCACCAGCTCCCTTGCTAGGTTCAGCCAAAAAAGAGCAGGTAACGGAAAGCACCTTCAGCCAACATGGAACTCAGAAGTACACAAAAGGTTTTTAACACAAAAACAAGGCAATTTTGTCCCTCGCCTCAAGCCACTCTGGTAATACGGAGGCTGAGAAAAGCTTCCCACCCGCGCACGCAGCCACAACTACAAGAGGAAGGCACCCTTCGGCGCCAGCACCATTCTGCCCCTATGCCTATACAGTGGAAGACTTGTTTCGCTAAAGGGCTTATTTACAAAATGATCTTAATGACTCAGAGGCTCAGTGAGTTCATAAATCAAAATAAATCACCAGCTTTATTACACAAGCGTAACTGTCAAGCGCTGTACTTTGGTTTTGTTTCAGTTTCTCATTACTACACTCACAACCCTTTACAAGTATTATAAACCCGTCACACATACATACCGGTTTACGCACTGTAAAGCGCACAAAGGATGCAATACCCAAGCACCATCCAGCTGCCAGCACCCACTGGTCTTACGAATATTAACTTAGTTTTGACCACGAGATAAGAACAAAGCAGTTACACTTAAAACGTAAGAAGCCAACCTCATTTTCTCTCCTTGGTAGCCACAAAGCCTATGCAAGCATATTCCATCCTTTTCTGCTCTCAGCCGCATCCCATACGGCTTGCTGCACGAAGGTACCGGGGGTCTGCAACTACAGAGTTACCAAAGCTGAGGAGGAGGAACACCCATCCCTTCAAATGAAAGTAAAAGCGGACAGAGAAGAGCAGATAACCCCCAGCTGTACCAGTGCCACCTTTCTGACACAGCCAAAGGTGGATTCTCTAGCTAATAACACTCCTTAAACCTAGACGCAGGCTTCCCCTGAGCAAGCGAGTACGTTCCTAAGTACTACAAGGGTAAATTACTTAAAAGAAAAATGGAGTCAGCTTTCCTATGCCAATAGGAGCAGCTACAAAGCAACTCCTTCCTCTCCCTCATGAGGATCAGGCAGACACCGAACCTCCAGCACCTCCCAAGAGGGGCACACCACCATTTGCTGTCATCAGACAGTCGTAACTTTCCAAGTACAACAGTCCTTCTCACACATTTCCCAACACTCACATTTACACTAAAATATACATCAAATTCGCCAACACTACTGACGTTCAGGTCATCATGCAATTCCTCAAAAACCACTGACGGGCAGCTCAGCACTCCCAGGACACATTTATGCTGGAAAACCTGCACTGGATTCTCAGAGAGACAGAGGTGGGCTTCTGGAATACAGCGGGGCTGGATTCCCACCTTTGGCGAGCACACACACGTCCCCCTGGACGAAGAGGAACTCTAAACTTCAGTGCCAATTCCCGTCATTGACAGTAATTTTACCTTTCACGAACGTGGAGTTAAGACTGACGGCTAACGTATCGATCATGAGCTGGCATTCCTACTGTATTACAAACCACCGGCAGCCTGACCATTAGAAGACCACGAACAATGAGACGGTTTGAAATTCAGAGACAGCAGAGACTGGTGTCTGGGTTTTTCTGGGTGTTGTCACCTGTTAATATAACTGTGTACACCTCCGCACACAACACGCAAGAGGAAAGGAGATTGCCAACACCAAGGTTCACAAGCCGTGGTAGCAGCCCATCAAAACAGCTGAGATGGAAGGATTTCATTAAAACTCCACTTTCCTTCAAAGCAAAAAGAGAAAAAAAAACAAAGAAAATGAGGGGGTGAGGGAACAAAACAAAAAACCAAACTACTCAAAAGCACATAACCATCTGACCTGCCCAGAAGAATCAAAACAATCATTGTACCTAGCTAACGGCAGGATTTCCAAGAAATACTGACTTTACTTCTCCGTATGGCTACTCCAGTTCACTTTTGCAGTTTTTATTTAGGATTACTCTGCTTTAGAGCAGTATTTCTAGAAGGCAGTAATGCAATACTGAATATTTTGAGGAGGTCAAGTAACACGATACACAGCTTTTCCCTCCAGGTCGGTGGGGTTCAAATCTTGCTAATGTCAGGAGAGACCAAAAGCTGTTGACATCAGACAGCTGTTATGTGACCCATGAGGAATGAGCTACTATCCTCAGCCCAGTTTTTCCTGGACAGGTATTCCTACCTTCACAAGAACAACCAAGCCCACGCTCTGGCTGGCAAGTCTCAGGAGTTAAAAGCAGTGTGGATAAGGAGTAGCTTCCTCAGTCCTGAAGGGGAACAAGAACTTAAAGACAGCTCGGTCAAGGCGAAGGCTGCACCATACCTCTAACAAAAAAAAGCAAAGAAATTTCAATTCCTAACTACGACAAGTTAGCATTTGCTGCAAGAGTCTGTTGTCCTGAGCTTCGATTCCACAAACTTCTGAAAGTACCTGAAAGCAGAGGTTATGGTATTTGCCGTCAACAGACCTCAGTGCTGCTCCTCTACAGGATCACAAAATGCAGAGAGTAAAGGTGAATTGTCTAATTTGCATCACGGCATACGTACCGGCTTAAGGAGAGCACAAGAAAAAATAAAAAAAGTACTTCTCAAACCGTAACTGCATCCTCTGGATTCACACACTTTTCCTTTAGCTCAACAGAACATAGTTTTGTCAACTTTAACAAGAGTTAATTTGCTTCTGAAAACTTAACGTTACACACAGGCTTGAATATCTTCTTTGCGCTGCTCATTGCACAACAGCGTCAGATCCAAAAGTTTCACTCCAACCATCAAACGTAACCGTGCACAAACTGCATCACAGAGGTGGGAGAAGACCGGGACCTTATACGCACCGAGGGCTCCTCAGCCTTTTTCCCCTTTTCTCAAAAGCTTGGTTTATTTTTGATTAAAATCAGTTTAAGTACAGTTCAGACCATTCAATAATGAGAGGGAGATGAAGTCCTCACCTATGGAAATACCCCACTTCTCAGTATATTTGAGTTTTTTAAGCATGAGAAGACCAAAAAAAAAAAGAAAAATAAAGCAGCCCCCCGCAGCCCCCCGAAGAGGCAGCTCTTGGCCACAAGCCATCTGCACCAACCTGCTGGATCTGAGACCTCCCCAAACCCACCCCCACGT
>NW_009625091.1:0-2043 GCF_000690535.1 Cariama cristata | reverse complement strand
CAACGGTCCTGAGCCAGGACCTTCACCAGCCAGCCCAGAACCGTTGTTAGAAGGAGACATCTCCTGTCATGCACCAGCAAATCAAGAGGGTTTAAAAAACAAAAACAAACACATGAAAAAATGCCAACCAAACCCAATAAAAACAAGTAAAAAAAAAACCCTCACGCATGCAAACAGAAGACAGAGTTTAATCCAGAGCCTACATCCATCTGCTAAAAACATTTCCTTTCCAAGTGAGGTTTTATATGATATTCTAACTTAAAAAATAAAAAGCTGTTTTCACAGGTTATATCTCACCAACATCAGAATGTCTGTTTTTCCTATCTAAAACACCAGGGCTCTCCAATTACTTGCATAGGCGCTTACAAGGTACCTTTTTATTTTTTTAATTATTCATTTTTCACTGCAAGCATATTTCAGTTGTTCATCTCAAGAAGGTACGAACCATGTGCTATAGGAAAGGAACAAAGTAATCTTTTCCTATCTCTATTATTATTACCACCCATTGTTTTCTTACTCGATATCCTTACAGTCTATACGAAGGTAGTGTGAAGTGCCTACGATACAGCAAAGAATAATCCTATTAAGAATCAGTTTACTGTGTACTACTCTCTTCAGACGCTATTTTAACATCTTAAAGGGATTTCAATATTTAATAAAGGCCTGAACCAGTTAAACAAATCACATCTCCAGTGAAACCCCGACATGACGAGACCACAGTTACCAGGCGAGATGGACACCTAAGCAGCACGCATGTTCTGCTCTTCTTGTTCAATACTTCAACTCAGTTTGACAAAGCTGATTTCTGGTTTAGTTGCATTATAAAAATATCTAATTATACATACTGCTAAGTTTTCTTAGAAACGGTGCTTTCAGATGTTTGAGCCGCTACACGTGCGAGAAATGCAAAGAGCAATTATTGACAAAACACAAGAAGATGCACCGAAACCATTGAGGGTTCTGTAAATACGGAGATAATTCCTGTTCACGATGAACATCGACTTAAGCCAAAGGAAGTTCTGCCACAGCAAAGATCAGGACATTTGGTCATGCGTTAGGACCGAGGCAGATTTTAAAAAGAAAAAAAAAAAAAAGAAAAAAGAGGAAAAAGTTAAGCATCGCATAATCATGAAGAAGTCTTCCCAACAAGATGGTCATTTGTTGTTTCTACAGAAGATAAGCATCAGCTAATGTAGCTGTTTCATACTTGTAAAGCCTACTCTTAGTGTGATATAAGACTGACTACTTAAACAAGTAGTAAATATTCCAGATATTAGAACATAAAGGTGAATTCCCAAGTCGTTTTTAAAAGAATTCTTGTAATAATGTTTCCTACAACCTCTGAAGATCTACAATGTCATTTGGAGGGAAAAACAAAATTAAGAAAGAGGGGAAAAGGCACAAGAAGGTAAATGTAAATATAAATACAAAACCGTAAACAATATGCCTTTCCAAATAATATTTACACTGAGTGTTTAGTTTTGGTGTACACTCATGTAAATACACCGGCGTACATATCCCAAGGCCATTTCAATTTCCAGCCTCCCGGGTTCTGGAAGGATGCACACTGCATCTAGGATCTGTGCCTTCCAGCACAACACCCTGTGCTGGTACACGGGTTATAAGCTAACCCGATGAAACAGCTGGAGATGCTCGGATCCAGCCGAGGGGGCCAATGTAGGAGGAGAGGGGGGGAAATCAAAACCCAAACCCAAAAAACCAAATCACTAAATACTCCCGCACCTCATAGGCGCCGAGAAGCGCACATGTGCAATTTAAACCGGGCACTACCCCAGGACGTAAGACCGTGGTCTGTACAAGGTGTTGTTAATCCCAACTCTAATTTGTTTACACGGCCGAGGCTCGCAGCACACGCGTACCTTCGAAACCCAGCAAAAAAAATCATGGAGCCCATGCGTGTTTGTGCCGAGCACCCCCACGCACATCTGCACGGCCACGGTACGCCTGCTGGATAACTTCACATCCACGCAGGCCGGGCCGTCAGCAAGAGACGGCGATGGAGGAGGAGGAGGAGGAGGAGGA
>NW_009625090.1:268-54848 GCF_000690535.1 Cariama cristata | reverse complement strand
GCCTCCGACCACCACACCTCCCACCAGTCAGGTGGTTAGAGAAAGAACTGCTATAATAATTATCACCAGTTCCATTTTCTGTTGGTTTTTACACAGAAAGTATTATGTACAAAACGGCTCCAGCTGTGGGCTATAATGCACCTGCACAGAGCATGTATAGAGGTGTGGGCTAACAGCTCTGAAGGAAATTGTGTGTAAGCTGCTGTGAACAAAGTCTCAGAATAGCCCATTTCCAAAATAGGATTGTTTCCCCTGAGTGTGTCAGTGTCGTACTGTACAGCATGTTCTCCTACATTAGTAAGCAACTATATCTATGCAGTTTTGATTAGAAAGACTATGTACATATAAAGTTGTATAAATTTAGATTAAGAGTAAGCAGTTCTATTCAATTTGGCAGGAGGAATGTGGGGAAATGATGGAGCCTGCTACTTCAGGATGAGCAAACAAGAGGCTTAGCATTGGCAATTATTTGTGCATCCATTTGGCCAAAAAAGTAGCCCTTGACTGTGGTGACTGGTAATTAATGCCAGTATGAGTTGTTACAAAGCTCCAACATCCCATTCCATAAGTGACTGCCTTTCACTGAGGGCTGAAATATGGTGGATGAAATATGACTTGTATTTTGAACCTAGCTCCTAAAACCCACTGAAGTCCAAAGCACTTGGAGGAGATGCCAATTGTTTGTGCATCTGGAAGGATCAGTAAGCAAAGTGTTTTCAAGTGAAAGGCTCAAACAGGGTGAGGAGCTCCAGCATACTTGGCAAGGATGAGGGGAAGCAGCGGCTGTAGAAGGAGAAGGGTGCTTTCTCTCTGCTTCTATCTTCTTTCCATTCCTTTTGCATTAATTCCAGGTTATTACTCACTGGCCTCTAGAGCAGGTCTGGAGCATCACCAAGTGCTCTCTGATTGAGCCCTTTTTGGAAGAGAGGATGCTCAAAGCTATTCCAGTACTGAAAGCGCATCCATCACATAAGCACAGGTGGCCTGTTAACATCCATCGCACAAGCACAGGTGGCCTGGCTCCTATGGCCATGGCAAGGTGGGATAGGGAGTGCCAGCTAAGCAAAGGATCTCTGGAGATGGACAAGGCCACCCTGCTGTCTCACAGAGAGGGGAATAATACATAAACATCTTTTCTCCTGCACTTACAAAGAGCAGGAAATTAGAAATCTTGCCCCCATAGGCCACCATGCTACTTCCTTTTTTTTTTTCTGGCAGGCTTTACCTGTAGATGTGAGCATGAGCTTCCTATAGGATGTGTTTTCTGGCAGCTGTTCCCTATATGGTACTCTGAGAGGGGAAAGACACCTTTACTTACAAGTGCTTTCAAATAATCTTATGGGTAGTACAGTTACATGTCTGCAAGGATTATAACGGTAGTTGCATGCTTAAATCACAAAGCACTTTATAAAGGAAATGATACATTATCCCCATTTTAGGTGCATCGGTTGTGTTTGTACTAGTCAACAAAACATGCCCAGGCTCGCTGTTGAGCACAGAAGCTGACTGGCGTGGAGCAGCCTGTGTTCGCTGCGTTTCCTCCAAAGCGGAGTGGCTGCCTTCTACATGTCTGCTGGGGAAGGCCTTGGATTGTGCTGACTCCTGAGCTGTACGGGGAATTGTTTGGGATGCTGCCAGTTGGCTTCAGCGAAACTGATGCCAAGGATTATGTCAACAGTTTATGGAGGATTGAGTTCCAATGCCTTGGAACATCCCCTGGCAGGGTTTAATTTATACGATAGACCTAGCCAGAGAAAGACTAAGTGCTTTTCCCAAGGTCACGTAGTATGTTTTGAGCCTTAATCTTGGGAGATCCCTTGAAAGATACAGTTCCCTGGGCCACAGTACACTAAATATGCCACAGATCTTGTGTATATGCCTAGGCTTTAACATAGAGAGGCACGCTGTCACATGGAAAAGCGCATTTCATATTGTTTCCTGAGTCTTTTCCCAGCTTGGAAACACACAGTAAGCAAAATAAACTTTTGGGACTGAAAGCAGCAGAATTATACCAGGGCTAAATTACGTTGTTATATGAACCACCTTTTAGAAAAAGGGATTTGCTGAACTCTCCTGGGGCAGTATATACCTTGTTGTTAACACCTAAGCTCCAAGGCTTAAAACCAGGCATGAAACACATGATTTGAAGCACTGGAAGAATGACAGTGTTTGTCTTCCCATCTTTAGCTTGGGTTCATTTAAAATTCCATTTAATGTTATGTCTAATTCCTATCCCAATAAACCAAGACACTTTATTGCTATTGTGACATAAATCTCTTGGGTATCTGTTTTACTAGTAACTTTGACTGAGAGTCAGAGTGCCTGAAACTGGATTTTGGTGAAATGTAGGAGCCTTACCTCCGGAAAGCAATCCAAAATGCCTTCTTTTCAGCACGGCCTAAATCTAAAGTACCTATATTCCCTCGTTCCTTAGACATGCAGGAAATGAAGGGAATGTACTGAGAAAGTAGGCACATGCAAACTCCCTCAAAATCTAGACTTTTAGCATGAAGAAACTTGGAATCCACCAGTTTCCAGCCTGTTTTTGCCTGTACGCATAGGTCTGAGTTCACCACAAAGCACTGTAGCTGCCATCATAAGCAAGTGACCCTTATTGGTGGCACTTCTTCTTGCCACTGGGAATAAGCATAATGGCTGGCATCCTTGCGTAGTGTTGGGAAGCACCTGGATCCAATGCTCTTCTCAGCCTGAAGGCATTCAAACTCGCAGTTTTCATTATGATTTGTATTCTCTAATCACCAGGACTGGGGGTGGCAAAAGCAGAGCTGGGCTCAGACAGGAAAGCAGATCTGGAGCAGGAAGAGAGAAAGCCTGAGGGTATATGTAGGTGGGTGGAGGAAAGCCTGAATTATGATCATGCTGAGGAGGGGGAACTGAGAGGTAGTCTTCCATTTTGTGGGCAAGTGCTCTCCAGTCACAAAATTGTCATGTAATGGGGTGGTGGTCATCTCTGCCTCCTCCGTTGACTGTTTTGGGAAAACTAGTGCTCAGCTCAGCCAAGTATCTCCTTTAGGAGAAGGCTCTGTTTGAACTTCAAGAGGGCAAAGGAGTGGAGGAAAGAGGAGATGGTCAGGATCTCAGGCTGTGCCTTGTAGTCCTTCCTCAGTGCATGGGAGCGCTGCATCACCTCTGGAGACACCCTGGTCTCTCCACTGACCCTGCCAGGAGCCCACTTCACTCTGGTGCTGTCACCGTGGTGGCTCTGGACACATATGTTTTAGGGGATGCACTGCCTGTGGTGGCTGCTGAAAGGTGGCTTCTCAAGCTTTCCTCATGCCCCCTGTCCTGCCATGCATTCTTTTCATGACAGCTGAGATGCCCTCTTACAGGGCATTAGTGTCACACAGTCAGAACAGGGGCCTGGCACTCTAGTTGTGCCCTGAAGCTTTTTATGAGCTGCTGTGGTGTTACTCATTGTATTTCTACAGCACCAAGGGAGGAGCATGCTGCTTTCCGACACAGTGGTAGTTCAGCTGAGATCTTCAGCTTACAACTGACTCCTTGGAGAGTGGAAAACCTCTGTCTGCTCTGATATTACCTCATCAGGCAGCTGTTGACTCTCTTTCCTGACATGGATCAGAGGTCTAGAACCAGTTTAATTTAATTTTAAAGTTGTCAACTTCGTATAATTGCTGGAAAAATTAATGACTGTCTTCAGACATTATATTGTTTTCTGACTTTATTTGCCTTCCCCTTCCACACACAAGCATGTACATGCTCACACAAACGCCCGGATCCAAGTCCTCAGTGGGCCTCAGTAGGCTGCACCTCACTAGCTGTGTCCGGCTTTGGGCTGAAGAAATCCTGAAGGATAGCAATTCCACTGAAATGTCTCTGCCAAGCCCTTAGAGCTGTGAGGAGCACACAATGCCATCTCCCTGTGGATGCTCCAGAAGAATCTGACTGAAATTTTTTGGTCATGACTTCTCCCTTTGTATATATTGGGCCAATGCCCAAGTCTGTGCACGCTTTATCCTGACTTAAGTTACAGGGTGGCTCCAGCAGAAATGACAGATGACATCATCTTCTTGAGAACTTCTGTCAGGTGTTATTCCCCATTCAGGTTTGCGAATGTGTTTAGGTGTTTGGTGCTGCTGCAAGTTGGTTGATTTATTATGTTTATTGTGATAGCTCTCTTTTTAATTGGGTGTTAAAAGGCAAGCAAGATTAGATTAAGCTAGAAGTTACTGGAGAGTGATTTGCTGCACTTAAAGTAAATTAATAAGCATATGGTTGGTGGTTCTAATGGCAATAAGGACTTCTTTTTTTGTCTCTCTGTCATCAGTGCAGTCAGCATACTGGATTCTAGTTTTCAGCTGTGGATTTGTTACTGCAAGGGTGCGTAGGATGGTCAGGACACTTGGTCTGGTGTCTTTGTATTGGTTTAGGTGTTCAAACTGTGGCTAAGCATAAGATAAAAAAGTTGGTAGAACAAATGAAAAATGGCAAATATTTTCTTCTGTACAGTAACACTGTCCCTGGAGGACTCTGCATTCAGTAATTCAGTTTCATGCGTTTTACTTGAAGAAATGATCTTTCCTAAGTCTCAGTCTTATACTTCTGGCTAGTTTGTGCTTGATAAATCATTGAATGAATCCATCAGGAACATAGTGCCACATTTAGAAAAAAGGTCTGGAGAGAGGTAAGAGCCAGTGATAGCTGGACTAACAATTTGCAGCATGCACAAGAATGGAGAACAATTATTAAACTCCCGTGCAGAGGATACAGGGGCCCAGAGCATCAGAGTGCTGTTGAGTCCTTAGCCCATGCACATCAGCTGAACCCAAATAATCCTTTGCCCCAACCACAGAGGATATCTTCTACTTCTTCCAAACTTTCAGGATATCACTGATGTCAGCAGTCAGAGCCTGTTTGCTACCCTTGCCTACACACATGTGAAAAAATGCTGCTGGTGGATCCCTGTGTTTGCAGTTTGGGCTCCTTGCTACTCCCCAGCCCAATGCCACTCTAACATCTAGGTGGGATCCTGGTGAGAAGCTGCTCCTAAACCTGCTCTGCATCTGTGGGGGTTCAGATTCTGCCTGCTTTTTGTATTGCTGTGGATGAAATTGCCCAGTCACTAAAAACAAACCTCCTGGGAATATCCATAGGCTGTGGTATCTAAAGATATGGAGCAAGTCTACAGTGCAAGTACAGCTAATCCTGCTGCAGGGTAGACGATGGGCTAACTGATTTCCTGAGGCTCTTGTCAACTCTTTCTTCTATGGCCTTTTGGTCAGATGGAAAAGCATGTCTAGGGGAAAAATCACTGTCCTGTGGTTAACATGATGATGGTCAGACAGAAGGATGCTAGTTCATCCAGCAAAGTGTAGGAAAAGAAGCATCCCAAATGTAGCTTGCAGCAACCAGAGGTTAGGGTCTAGCGAGTTCAGTTAATGAAATGGTGCCAATTTATACCAGCTGAGAATTTGGTTTCTGAAGTTTTCATCTGTATTAAGTCCTCAGGGACAGGATAAATTCTGGGAGGGGCATGTTCTCTACTCAAAAAACAGTAGGAAGCCAGACTGATCCGTCTGGCCTCAGACCACAGCCACGTTTTCTTCTCCGAAGGCTTTTTCTCCCCATGCTGGATTCCATTTTTCAGTCTTTTTGAATTAAACCATGGTTTGTTCCTTGTCACCAAATCCTGTACTGGCAGAAACTCCTATTGCTGTGGCCAGCATAGACTGGGGATCACCAAGTGAAATGAAGGCCATAGGTCGGAGCCTAGCATCCAGGGTGGCCATATTGTGACACCAACCTTCTTGGAAACTACAGAGCTAAGTAAGATCTGGCCATAAAACACCTTCTTACACAGGAAGGCAGGTTGACAGCTTGCCTGGACAAAGCCAGAGACAGGTGGATTGGGGCTTTGGACATGCCACACTGTTTTCCATCCTTTTTCAATCTACCCAAGCTGATACACATAAATATGAGTTTTCTGAGAACTTCGTTTTCATGCTCTTTTCTCTTTGCGAGGTCATTCCCAGCATATTAACTAGCTGTTTAGCGAACTCCTTTTTCTCTGAAATGCCAAGCTGTGAAAATGTTGAGAAAAACAAAAGTATCCCTTGCAACTATGTGAAGTATCTTCTGGGACAAGATGCTCTTACAAATCTAGCACCTAGGAGTCATAGTTTATATGGAGCGACTAAGTCCTGGTTGCCAAGGGACTAGAACAAACTAAAATAAAGTGAGGGGGCTCTCAAGATGTTTTAGATGAACCTTTATAGAGATAAATGCATTTTTATGTTCTTTTGCTAAAAGTCATAGTCAAAATGTCAACAGCTTTGGGACTCTTTGTTCATTGTTTCAATTAAAAGCTGGTAAACTGAGGTGGATTTCAGTGCAGTTGTTTAAAGATAAATGTTGTTAAAGAAACCCAGAGCCAATTGTTTTATTATAAGCTCTCCTAGTATTACTGTCTTGCCTTATTTGAAGTCTGCATGTTCTGCCTCATTATCGTTTGACATTATCTGAAGAGAACACCGTGAGTGATGTATCAGCTTTACTTAAAGTTTGACAGAGAAACCAGTATTTGGGCAAAATCACTTTTCTATTTCTTTACCACTTGGCTGTGAGGGAGCCAGTACATTAATTTCACAGCAGGAAAGAAAACATTCTCTTCAATACGTTTTCTTTCTAAGTAAAACGTTTATCTGTATCCAATATCAAAAGTGTTCAAAGGTTCTGCTCTGTTTTTTGATAGTCAGTTGTAAAATTCAAGCCCATAAAAAGATTAAGTAAGAATTGTTTTTTTATTTGTTTTTGTTATTGTTGATGTTCACTGAATGTTAGAAGGGTTTGCAGTCATAGAAAGTCCTGTCAGTTTAGGAAACAGCAGCTGGATAAATACATGTGGAATGGTTTTGAAGGACTAATCAGTCTTCAACTACCCTTCCCAGGCATGTTGGATTTCACTGTAGGCCCCTGGGGAAGGGCATTTTGATCTGCAGAATACACACATAGCTTGAGACTAAGAAACATACAACAACAACGTGTGGGGTGAAAGGATGCCATTGCACTGCTCCTGGGGGTCTGCTTCCTGGAGGGGACCTGGCTCCAGCAGAGGCGGGAGGAGCCTGGAAGCAGGTCCATCGCCTTTTCTCCAGATTCCTGTGTCAGCAGCTGGTGGGAGAACTGGGTATGTATGAACCGGCAGAGAGGCTGCCATCACTGTGTTAGGCATCGAGGGGCAGATGCCCGAGGCAGTGCTCCGTGTGTTGGCCATCTGCACACAACGCTTTGCACAGTCAGTGCTACCCCGAGCAGCTGCACACACAAAGGAGGCTGGGGTAGGACATGCTTGGCACGACAGTAAGTGGGTTCTCCCTTGTTCCCCTTTCCCAGTCCTCTGCTTTTCTGGTCCGGTTGCTGGGAAATCGTGCTGGACACTTAGCTCTCTTATAGAATCATAGAATCATTTAAGTTGGAAAAGACCCTTCAGATCATCGAGTCCAGCCATAAACCTAACACTGCCAAGCCCACCACTAAACCCTGTCGCTAAGCACCGTGCCTACACGCCTTTTAAATACCTCTAGGGATGGTGACTCCACCACTTCCCTGGGCAGCCTGTTCCAGGGCTTGATAACCCTTTCTGTGAAGAAATTTTTCCCAATATCCAATCTAAACCCGCCTTGGCGCAACTTGAGGCCATTTCATCTTGTCCTATCTCTTGTTACTTAGGAAAAGAGACCGACACCCACAATTTCCACATTTCAGTCTATTGAACTCTTCATGAGAGCTGCTTGCTCCATCAGCTGGCCTACCCTCTTGTTGTTGTAGTATAGCAGTATCTTCCCAGATTGTGGTGGAGATTTGGAGTCGGGGTGGGAAGAGGGACGAGCAAACTCATCAGGTTCCAGTGAGGGTTTTACTGCCTCCCTCGCAGTTTCAGAAGGGCCAGGTTGGCTTCAGAGCAACAGAGCCTGAAGGTTAAGTTAAAGATCTGAATCTTTAGCTCACTAAAATCCTTACCTGACACAGGACTCCAAGGCCTGCTCCCTGAGGTAAAGGAGACACGAACTGCGAGTTGATCTTGTGTCCATTAGAGAAGAGAATTCACGCTGTGCCCCAGGACCTCCTCGCACCCTCCCTTCAGCAGCTCCTGCTCCCTCTCGTCTTGCTGGGGAGAGGAACAGGCTGGCAGCCAGGACCAGACTTTTGGGCTGGCTTTGGCAAAGAGAGAAGGCCAGAGCGGACTGGGGCCCGGGCCGAGAGTGTACCTGGAAGGCTGGGACCACCTCTGCACTGTTGGGGCAGTGGGGAAACACAGGTAACGACAATTACTATCTCCCACACCACTACCCGGCTTGTGGGGCATGCAGAATTTGGCTGTCTGGGCTGCACCCCTTAGTGAAGCACCCAGCCCCAGGCTCCTCCAGCACGGGGGAAGCGGTGATGTGCTGTCCGCCAGCATCTCCCATCTTGGCAGCTGTGCACGCTGCTGGTGCGTAACGCCTGCCCATGTGCCCGGGGGGCAGAGCGAGGAGGGCTTCCCCGGTTAGGTGCTGCACGGGTGCTGTACTGCTGTGCAGAGCTGGCTACACGCGTGGTGCATCTGCCAGGTGCATTCTCACGAACAAGCCACTCACGGTGAACTGCAGATCCTTAAACCCTACTCCATGTTCTGCAGCTCATCTGCCTACGTGCCCTAATCAATAGACACCATCCTTTCCTGAAGCATCAACAAGTTGATACAGAGCCTCCTTGCTCACCGAACCCAGCACCCATGCCATACAGGCACACTCTTGCTTGGCATGGAGTTTACACAAGAACTTTCTCACGCTGTCTACTTCCAAATCGAGTGTGTGGAAAGCACACTCCATCCATACCCCCCCAACACTCCCCAGAAACTGTATGTCTCTGCAATGGAGATGCACTGTGGAGGTTATAACGAAGATCCAGCTGTGGCCCTGGTGGAGAAGAGCAATGCCTCATCTGCAGCGAAATCTTCTCTGGGACGGTGGCCAAACAGTGCAGAGAATGTTGTTTAAGTTATGTTGTGCACCTAATCAAGAGCTCTTCAACTGAGGAGTTCATGTCCTCCTAGCCCAGCTAGAGAACAGTTTATGGAGTATGAGGAAAGATGATCGTTTTAATGGTCTTTTAATAATTTTGTTTCATCTCTATCTAAGATATTTGACTAAGCCCCTCAGGCTCCAAGTTTCATGAGGCAACAGGTTCTATCAGGGAGGATGCACAGTCCATGCTCCACGGGAGAGCTCATGACTTTACTCCTTGTTTTGTTCCTTCTGTTTTAGGCTCCCTGCATGGACGCCAGCAGCTGCAGTGTCACAGACACAGCAGAGTGCAGAGGGGAGCTGAGCACAAACTCTCTTCTCTTTTTTTACCTTCCTGCTCATGCATTAGGTATGTGGATCAGCTGGACACAAAAACTATGCTGAAGGAAAGAGATGGGAGATAACTGGAAATGGGATGAAATAAAGCAGGAATTTGCACAGGTAGATCATGCCAAATTAACATGGTGCCTTTCTTTTATAAGATAACTGACCTTTTCAGACAAGGAAAATGCAGTCTATTTACACTGAGAGGTTGAAATAAACCCAAGAAATTATTTCTTATACTGGAGAAACACAAATTTTAAGTTAAGGAAAGCACTGACAAACAGGAAGATCATGATGGGTTATGACAGAACGAGAACAAACATGCCAGAAGCAATTACTGGTGGAATTCCTCCAGGACTGGACGTGTAATGGATCTTATTTAATGTTTGATTCCCAGCTGTGGCACCAGAAGTCAAAAGGAGACAGTGACATTAACTGATGACACAGTGTAGAGTACTACCAGTAATGGGGTGCATCAGATGCTACCCAGGGAAATCTTGTAGGGTTTGAGCAGTTAGCAATGGAGGGTAGTAATAGAGATGAGGTGAAACGTAATAGTGCAGAGCATAGGGCCTGATCTGAGAACTTCTAACAAGAAGCTGTGCCATCAGGTAGATAGATGCTCTTCAGCTGGAAACAGAGGGGTGGGGGTAGGGAGGATCTATGCATGTATTATTGCAGGGTGGTTCAAACTCAGCTGCGACCAAGACTTGGGACACTTTGCCCTTTCCCTCACTTCATAGGTTGTGACAGTAACAGCTGTGGCTCAGGGCTTTGCTGACCACACCATGTCACCCCTCGCACAAATACACTTGCAAGAGGACAGACTACCCTGAGAGCACTCCTGTTCCCCCTGACTGGACATGACAGCAGCTCCAGCTGCTGTTGGATGCTCCTTCTCCCCCTGATAATGAGGTAGAAACTCTAGCCAGGCACTGCAAGAACATACTGCATTTTCCCCAATTCCTTCTCTGATGCACAGGGATGGAGCAGTAGCTCTGGGCTCTAAGCTGGCTGCTGTAAAGGTGAAGATGTTCAGTTCTTGGGCACCTTTTGCTATGAAAACAGCCGTTTACCCTGGGGAGAAGATGACGGGCTGAACGGGAGTGTGCTCCGCTGGATCTGGTACACAAGCTGCATCACGCTGCGTTAGTCAGTCACAGCATGACTGTGAGCCACCGATACACGGGAAGCATAGTTCCAGTGTGTATAAAATGTAAGACTGACCAGCAGAGCGAGGGCAGGTTTAATACCCTGGTAACAGGGCTTTTTTGAGTGTCATCTGGAAAGCTGTGTTCACCTGCATTCACAAGGGATTTCTTGAAGGTGCAGAGAAGGGCGTCACAAACGAGCAGGGGGTGGAAAAGCCTGTGTTATAAGAGGAGATTCAAGTGTCAGGCTTGTTTCAGTTAGCAGGATGAAGTGAAGGGGGAAGTGACTGCTGCCCATCAAAGGGTCTGGGCATTTCACAGTCTGGACAGAGGTAGGGTAAGACTGAAGGTAAAAGACAGAGCTGACCACAGATAAATCGAGACAGCAGATTAGCGGATGTGGTGCCCCATAGGCTTGCTTTCTAACAGTATGAGGTAAGCAACCTAACATGTTCTAAATGGTGCTTGATTTGTTTATGAGAGTTTGTATGATGTATTTACCTATGGTAACTGACAACAGGGCTCGGGGCAGAGGTCCTTTCCTGCCATACATCTTCTAGTTCTTTGTGAGTTGCTGTTATTTCCAACTGGGCATGTTTTGAAGATGTGGAAGTTCAATCAATCAGTCAAAGCTTGCAGCTGTCCTTGAGTAAATTTGAGAAATAATCCTCCCTTCCTGAAACACCCAAGTCCCTGTGAGTATCACAACGGCAAGGAGGAAATGATGCATCTCCTGCTTTAGTGTCACTGAAGGAGCTACGTGGCCATTGATTCATAAATCCTATCCAGTCTTCAGCCAGTGCTGTTTCCTGGGTGCATATACATATATACCTCTGTTCATGTGCAGGGTACATAGACATATATGCCTGTGTTCATGAGAATGGCCCAGCAGACACTGGGATGCCATACAAGCAGTAAAACTGCATTGACAAAATAGGAAAAAGAACATACCATGGTTTTTTTTATACCAATACTTGCACATGGTCACACTGGTGCTTCTGAAGTCTCATTTCGGCCAGTGTATGCATCTATCTTTGTGCATATACATGTGCATGCACATAGGGCCAATACAAGGCCCATCCGTCTTAGAAAAAGGACTGAATATGCATAAGCAAAGAGTTTAAATCTACTACATGAGTTTATTTTGTTAATTGTAGAAGCTTTATAGCTTCAGCAGGTCTGAAAGTTGGTGAACACTAAATCTGAACTCATCTCACTGAGGCAAGTGTCTTTGGTTACGTTTCATCTTTGTTTCAGCACGGGAAGGAGAGGACCAGGTGCTTGCAGAGGTGCGTCTGGCAGCTGTATCAGCAACGGGAATATTCCCATTTGTATGGAAGGGGTTGGGAAAAGTGATGCCAGCTCTGGGAAAAAGGATCTCTACTTTGTGCATGCTACAAGTTGTCCATCACAACTGTAGCTAGCTACACCGATACAATTAAATTCCCAAGTATGGGTGGAGCCCAAGCAGGCTCCTTAAATAAAACAACGAAGCATTTTTTTGTTGCCAATGTAATCATGTGTTACAGGAACTGTGGCTTTGACAGGTTCACTTGAACGCTGGCTCTTACTAATACCTGCAAGGATAGTGTCATGCAGGATTTCCCCTACCGCAACAGCCCCTCCTACCCTGGTCTCTGGACACTGGTTTCCATCGCTCTTCTGGATCATCCGTTTGCCTCTGGGGTGGACTGGAACTACCGGCCGTCCTGATGCCACAAGGGACATTGCCAAGGAAGCACGGGAATGTCCTCCTGGCCTTCGTTGTACCAATGTCCGCAATTTAACTTCAAAAATACCTTCCCAGTGGTCTCTCCAGAAGGGGAAGCAGGATCGTCTTTGAAACGATAATGTCCTATAGTGTAGACATGTAAAATTAGTGGATCTGCATTTGAACCTAGACACCTAGGTGTTCAAGGTCAGGTTGGACAGGGCTTTGAGCAACCTGATCTCGTGAAAGATGTCCCTGCCCATGGCAGAGGAGGTCGACTAGATGATCTTTCGAGGTCCCTTCCAACCCAAACCACTCTGTGATTCTATGATTCTGTGATCTCCTCCCCACTCCTACACTTGTTTTGGCCACTAAATCCTTTTGTGAGAAAGCTCTAGAGATGCCTGAAATTTCTCCTTAATAATACTGGTTTTGGTTAGTTATGCCTTGTCAAATGTACAGATTTTAATTTGAAATGTTTTATCCTAGATGTTGGCTTTTGTATGAATTAAAAAAAGAAAATTGTTAAATTGAATTACTGAACTGTTTTTCAAAAAAGCTGGAGAAAAGCACATGTTTTCTGTCTCTGGGAAAGTATTGGAAACAGCAGGGTCTGGTATTGGTGGGAAGGAAAAAGAAGAAAGGGAAGAAGTCACATTTCCAGAAGTCACATTAAAAAATTGCTCACATTTACTAAATTTTGGAAAAATCAAGGTGAACAGATTCCCCCCCCCCCCCCCCCACTCCTGTCTTTCTTGGCAACGCCTGAACTTTTTTGGCTGAAAATATAGACCCCAGATAAGTAGAAGAGCGAATGGAACTGCCTGAGGCAGCAGAGAACCATTTCAGCCCTAAGAGCAGAGGCTGGCAGGGCCGCAGGGGAGCCGGGGCGGAGGACGCCTGGAGCAGCCTCTACCAAGAAGGTGCTCCCAGCGCCGCTGAACGTGCACAGGCATCTGGGGGTGTGCACGCAGCAAAGCTCGCTTGTGCTCTTCTGAGAACAGCTATCGGGCCAAGGTGGGGATTAGCCCAGACTGGGTAAAGCTCAAGAATATTGTTTCCATAGCTTAATTATTTTGCCAATACTTTATGGAGTCTCTCAACTGGGAAGGGCATTTCCAGCTAATGGAAGTTTGCTACACACAGTAAATTTGTGACTCCTTTCTTTGAGATTTTAGCTAAGAAACACAGAAAGCTGCCAGGTAGAGAGCAAAAAGATATGATGAGAGACACTTTCTGACCTTTCTGAAACCCTCCTCATGGGACAGGAGCTGTACAAGGCAGCAGTGCATACCTCAGGCCTTTAATATTTAAGTTCACCAGGGCACAGTTTGATAACTCCAATCCCCAGGTTCTTCTAACACATATTAAAACCCTTGTCCCCAGACGGTCAGCTGAATAAATGCCCATTTATCTCTTTTTTCTGCTGCTGGAGGTCTTGAGGCTGCCTACGCGTGACTCCTACGCGGACTGCAGAGAATATTTAGGAGCAGACTCTCTCACACATGCCTTAGTGCATGCCCAGCACTCGTTTCATTTAGTGTGGGAGGTTTCTGTGTTTGCATTCGTAGCTCCCAATAAGCTTTGCTCTAGCTTGTGCTACATCGTAGTTTTTATGTGTTGTGGACAGTCTAGAATGATAACAGGGATGGAACAATGCAAAAGGGCTTCAGACTTTCCATTCTAAAGGACTAAAAGGAACTGTCTGCTTTTTCTCCTAATTTTTCTGTGGAGGCTTCAAGTAGCACCGTAATTGGACAATTATTGGATCAAAACAGTCCATTTAGTTAGTACTCTGCCTCTCACACCGACCGAGGCCATACACCTCAGAGCAGACTGCGGGAACAGCTTGGCCATACATATAATTTCTTGACACCCTAACAAGCGAGTGGGGAGCTGTCGTGGTTTAACCCCAGCCAGCAACTGAGTACCACACAGCCACTCACTCACTCCTCCCCTCCCCACCCCCCTGCGGGATGGGGAGTAGAATCAGAAAAAGGTAAGAGCCATGGGTTGAGATAAGAACAGTTTAATAACCGAAATAAAGTAAAATATTATAATAAAAATAACAATAATAGTAATGAAAATGGAGCTAACAAAGAGAGAGAGAGGAATAAAACCCAAGAAAACCAAGTGATGCACAATACAGTTGCTGACCACCCACTGACCAATCCCCAGCCCGTCCCCAAGCAGCAATCGTCCCCTCCCAGCCAGCTCCCCCCAGTTTATATACTGGACATGACACTCTATGGTATGGAATACCCCTTTGGCTAGTTCAGGTCAGCTCTCCTGGCCATGCTCCCTCCCAGCTCCTTGTGCACCTCCTCGCTGGCAGAGCATGGGAAACTGAAAAGTCCCTGACTTAGAGTAAGCACTACTTAGCAACAACTCCAATGTCAGTGTGTTATCAACATTATTCTCATATTAAATCCAAAAACCACAGCAGTGTACCAGCTACTAGGAAGAAAATTAATTCTATCCCAGCTGAAACCAGGACAGCAGCTTTAATTACTAAGCCTGAGAGTGCATTTGCTAGGAAGGGTGTTTCAGTGCATAAAATATTAAACTTCTTTTCAAGAGACCCAATATTTTTGTCTGAACCATAGATTCCCAAAGAACCTTAGGCAGTTCAATTTTGCTGTCTCTCAGTTTCCCATCTGTAAAATTCCCTGTCTCGCTGGGTCACTGGGATGTATTGGGATACCGTAGTGATGGTGCCCACATAGCTCCCAGAAAGTTGTTAGGATGCCAAAAGGAAATGCAATGACATTATGTCCCCTGCTAGGACTTGGTGTGATGGGCAGGAGTACCCAGGGCATGTCCTGGTTGTGCTTGCAGACTGCAATTTCTTGGATTTATAGCTCCATCAAAATGGGCTTAGGTGAATCTCATCTGGATGTACTCTACCTGCAGTACTGCCTTCAGCTCTGGGGCCCCCAACACAAGAAGGACATGGACCTGTTGGAGCGAGTCCAGAGGAGGCCACGAAGATGATCCAAGGGCTAGAGCACCTCTCCTGTGAAGACAGACTGAGAGAGTTGGGGTTGTTCAGTCTGGAGGAGAAAAGGCACCGGGGAAACCTTAGAGCAGCCTTCCAGTACCTAAAAGGGGCCTACAAGAAAGCTGGGGAGGGACTTTTTACAAGGGCTTGTAGTGATAGGACAAGGGGTAATGGCTTTAAACTGGAAGAGAGAAGATTTAGATTAGATATTAGGAAGACAATTCTCACCATGAGGTTGGTGTTGCACTGGAACAGGTTGCCCAGAGAAGCTGTGGATGCCCCATCCCTGGAAGTGTTCAAGGCCAAGTTGGATGGGGCTTTGAGTAACCTGGTCTGGTGGAAGGTGTCCCTGCTTATGGCAGGGAGGTTGGAACAAGGTATCTTTAAGGTTTCTTCCAACCCACCCATTCTATGATTCTATGACAGATTTGACCACACTCCTATGTATATACATGCTTTGACTAGAACTCCCAGGGATAGGTGGAAAATTATCTTTCCATGCCCAGTGGAATCTGAGCCTCTTCATAGAAGCAACCAGTTACTGCCTCTGTAGCTGGCAGCTGTGATACAATGCTCCTCCCATGGGAACTGAGTGTAGACTCACTCATGTTTTACATAGGCCACTGAATCAGCGTCAAATGTGATGATTTATGGTCATTCTCAGCGAGCCTGGGCTCCTTGAGTGGATGAGTGACCTTGAGTTAGTGGATTTTAGACTCTCTTGCCAATTCCTTCAACTGTCCCCCAGATAACATTTATTGTATCTGTCTTACCCAATCCAATGGCAGGAAAAGGTGTTGAGCTAACTAACTGCAAGATATTCTCTGCAGTTTTTCGATGCTTGACTGAAGTAAAATATGACCTTAAAAGCATCAGTAAATACTGCAGCTTTCATGTAAACACATCAGATATACATCTGCTATTTCTTTGTTCTTTACTGATAATAGAGAAGTTGTAGAAGAAAGGCATGTGCATACCTTCCACTGTGTGGGCTCCTTGCCATCCCTTCAGCAGTGGCCTTTTCCTACCAAGAAGTCTTTCAGGGAGCTTCCTGTGAAGGGAGGAGACGGGACAAAGGGGTCTGGAGAAGATGGATGCTGCTCTTTCGTTTGCCAGGAATCTCCCTCTTTATGAAGTCCTTAGGAACAGGTCGTACCTGATAGTCTGTGCTTCCAGGGTGCAGAGGACTGTGGCAGTGTTTACAGGTAGGACTGCCCTAAAATGTGATGCTCTTCAAGCAGAAGTTATTTCAGGCAGAGAACATGGGTGGGCAAGCTGAAAATCCTTTCACTTCTGTCTTCCTTATACATGGTGTTGCAGGGATCCCAGTGACCCCTGCACAGCCTGCCTGTTCTGAACTGGTCCTGTGCCTCCTCATAGCCCTGCCTTGGGATTTTGCAGGATGGAAGACATGTAGCTCAAATGTTCTACAACAGACTCCCAAAGGAAGCGTGTCTGGGATAGCTGAACAAGTGCTGTCTAATCGTACACTCATAATACAGCCTAGGCAAAAGGAAAAGTACTAACTAGTTACCTTCCTCAGTAAAATGAGCCCTACCATAAAAAAGCCATAAGACTCCATATATTTTACCTGAAAACCCTGAGAGCTCATCTAGGGAAAAGGCCAAAGGCTGCCAAGTCCAACACCTTGCACTCATAGAAGCTACAATAGGTACAAAATTCAATACTGTCTCCTGGTCCCAAGGTAGTCATTGCACTTTGAAAGAAGAAGGATAAACATGATGTTCTGCAGGATAATCCCAAATGCAATAGTGGAATGTTAGCCAAAGGCTCTGCATCCCAGAGAAATGGTGGGGTAGGAGGTACAAGGATTAGGCAAAGAATCCCAAGCTGGTAAATCATGTATCTTTTAATTTTTACCCTAGAACTAAATACTAGACCAAAGATGGCTTCAGCTGTTGGTAAATCAGGGTCTCTAACACCACCAAAGTTCAGTCTTCCAGGCAGACCATACAGCTGAAATGGAAAGTGGGCAGCCTTCTCTGAATCACTGTAGGGTTTGTCCTCGGGGTGCTGCATGGATACATAACCGCAGAGGTCCTGATCCTCAGCAGCTTGAGATCCAGGCCTCACTTCATGACCTAGCAGACAATGCAGAGTGCTGTGGAGTGGTGTAATGAAAACACTGGCTGTGGAGAGTGCATCCATGAATGTGAAACTCAAACAACCTCTTGACCCACAGTCCACCGATGGTTCAATCCACTCCACTCAATCAGATAGAAACCGCTTGCAGCTATGCAAATAGTCCATCCTACCTGTCTTGTTGGCCTTCCCTCTACCTGACCTGATTAGTGTGGTGAGTAAATAAAAGAATGGGGTCAAATACAGGGCTAGATTTTCCTTGAAATGGCTCCAGATATGGCCAGGCCACTCGATACTGTGGTATCCAAAGAACCTGCTCTGGGAGCAATAGCTGCAACATCCGTCCATCCAGAAGCCAGATAAACCAGAGTGGCATGGCAGAGTTACCAGCCCCTGACACTTTGGGCTGAGGGTTAAAATAAATAAAATACCATCTGCGTCCACTGATCCGTATAACAACCAGTATTTCCCCTGTTTGAGCTCTGGACTTGTGCTCACGCATTCCTTTGCTTCAGATGCATTTCCAGGGCAAATTACAACAGTATCTGACATGGTAGGGGCTTTTTAACACAGCATCAGGCGCCAGGTGATTTTTTTTCTAAGTACTAAGTCAAGACAGTCTGCTAGGGAGGCAGGCAAGCCTGGTCAAGTTCTCACATACTGGATCTATGGTATGAAGCCAAACTGTGAAGTCTTCCAAGTATTTTAATGAGCGTGTTTCAGACTTTTTTATTAACTTTTAATGCCCCTTTCTTTTGGCAGTTCCAACTGCTGTGCTACAGGAAAGGCCAAGCCACCCTCCAGTGCTGTTCCAGATAAATAGGCCTTAACCACAAATTAACACGTATATCTTGTACTTCTTCTGAAGCTGAAGGCCCCATGATCTGTCTGAGAATTGCTGTTTGCAGTTTCAGGTTGTGGTTTTGCTCTGTGAAGCCCCAGCCAGCTGAGGATCTAGCAGAAAGGGCTCCTTCCTAGATTCCCAGGCACGATTGGCAGCTCAGAGGAAAATGCCAGAACTGCACCATCATTTGTTGGGCTTGCTTGTAGGGATTTTGAGGGCAGACTCCACTTTTGGGGGATGGAGCTGGGTGACAGGATGGGGAGGGAAAGGGGCTTGTCAGAGGAGCAGCTCAGAGGATGGGAAAGAGAGACCCAGGGTCTGTCCTGCTGTGAGCCCTCTGCACATGCCCTTGTAGCCCCAGTGGAGAGCGATGCTGGAGGTGCTGTATCCCTGGGCCTCTGCTTGGTTTCTGAGCAAACCTGTTTTCCTTACTCTGCCAGTTTGCTTTCGGATTAAGAGGTGGGAGAAGAATTCAGCAGTCTTGAAGGTGGAAGGTGTCCATAAAACACTGCCTTGCTTCTTTCAGAAATTTATTTCCAGATCCCCTTTGGGAGTGAACTTCAAAATTGAGATCCGTGTTTCTATTTCTCTATAAAAGAGCCTGTTCCAATCCAGGCCTTTAATCACTCCCTTTTTACCTAGAAAGCAATAAGGATATAACATCGACCTCCCCAGAATGCCCCCCAGCCAGACCTCTAGACATTATTTCAACAAGTTCTTCCAACAGAGACAGGCCAGGCTGGAACTACACGCATCCTGTTAAGTCTTCTGTTGCTTTGCCAAATCTAGGAGACTTCCAGTTATGAATAAACTGGACACACACGAATGCACTTGAAAGACTTTGTTGTCATCTCTTGGCTTGACCTTAAACTCCTCTACCTGGCTTCCCCCAGTGGGATGGCGTGTGACTCTTGGGTTTAGATAAGAAACCTAACTGCAATGAAGCAAAAAGCTATGCAAAGAAGCAGCTTTCTCCATTAGACACTGTATAGAGAATAATTCTGGATTTACATAGAAAAATGTATGCATTTGAACATATGCTGTGATACAGATAAAGTAAACACAAACTTTGCAGATGTAATTACCAGTATAAAGTTGTGCTTATTCTGCTACGACCCTTTTCCACATTGGATAATAAATAAGGCAGACATCCTTTTTCTGTCATGACTTTATCTGCCTAAGGCTGATACCTGCTTCAGTAAAGGAGACTACCAGCTTGCCTGAGATGGTTGCACATACATCAAGTCTGTGAGTAGGATTCAGGAAAAGCTTTTTATGCTAATCCAGTCCACACACCACTGGGGCCAACAAAATGCTCCTGTGGATTCTCACAGTAACAGTACAGATATCAACAGGACCCTTCCCCAGGTGGTACAGATGCTTCCTGGGAAGTGCACACACCTGGTGGTGGCACCTGAAGTAACTCTTGCCCTGTGATGCCTCCAGCTTTGGAGAGCTGCTTGGCAGCAGTGCAATGCTGGCCACATCTGGTGTGGCCCTACAGGGAAAGCTGGCTTATGGCCAGGAACCGACCCCATTTCAGAAACCTGCTCCTCCTCAGTGCCTGCCCAGAGATGCTGGACTTGGTTTGGATTCAGACCGGCAAAACTGAAAGGCAGCAGGGACCCACTCCAGTTTCAATCTCCTCATGGCTATGTCTTAGATATAAAGTCTTCTCTGGGTACTCTGCACAAGGCAAACACCAAACAAAATGGGTGTTCTTGATGTTTGCTCTTTGCTTTCTGCTAGTCTATGATGGAGTGGCACAAAGATTAAAAACTGCCTCAATATGTGTGTGGCAATCAGGAGAGGTTCCTGAAGACTGAAGGAAAGCCAATGTCACTCTGTTTTCAAGAAGAGCAGGAAGGAGGACCCAGAGGACTACGGGCCAGTCAGCCTCACCTTGATCCCTGGGAGAGTGATGGAGCAACTAATCCCTGAAACTACTTCCAGACACATGAAGGACAAGAAGGTGATTTGGAGTAGTCAGCATGGATCTATGAAGGGGAAATCATGCTTAACCAATGTGATAGCCTTCCACAATGGTGCGAGTTTGCAAATGATACAAAATTGGGAGGAGTGGCTGATGCCCCAGATGGTTGTGCTGCTGTTCAGAGGGACATGGACAGGATGGAGAAGAGGGTCAGAGAGGAAACTCCTAAAGCTCAGCGAGAGGAAGAGGCAAGCCCTGCCCTTGGGGAGAAATAATCCCATGCACCAGTACATGCTGGGGGGTGACCAGCAGGAAAGCAGCTTAGCAGAGAAGGACCTGGGTGTCCTGGTGGACCCCAGAGATCAAGATGACCATCAGTCCGCAATGCACCCATGCAGTGAAGAAGCTGGTGTGTCCTGGGCTGCTTTAGGCAGGGTCTTGCACTGGTGGGACCTATCTGGAGTGCTGTGTCCGGTGTTCCCCAGTGCGAGAGAGACAGGGACATACTTTAGCGAGTCCATTGAAGGGCTGCAAAGATGATGAAGGGACTGGAGCAACTTTCATACAAGGAGAGGCTGAGAGAGCTGGGACTGTTCAGCTTGGAGAAGAGAAGGCTCAGGGTGATCATGTACATAAATACCCAATGGGGAGATAAAGAAGCGGAATCCAGACTCTTCTCAGTGGTGTGCAGGGACAGGACAAGAGGCAATGGCATACACAGAAATAGAGAAAATTCCACCTGCAGATAAGAAAACCCATTTGTACTGTGCGGGTGGTTCAACACAGGCACAGGCTGCACAGAGAGGTTGTGGAGTCTCCATCCCTGGAGATATTCAAACCCCAACTGGACACAGCCTTGAGCAGCCTGCTCTGGCTGACCCTGCAAGAGCGAGGGTTGGGCTGGACAGTCTCCAGCAGTGGCTGCCAGCCTCGGTGGTGCTGACTCTGTGATTCTGTCCCATAAGGGCCTCCGAAGCCGTGACCCCGGCATTCCCCTGGTCACTCTGGTCGCGGATCTGTCCCCAGTGAGCTCCAAAGCTTACCAAGTTTCCATACACGCAGAGAGGAATATAAGAGGATGCCAGCACAGAAGTGTTTGCTTGCTGTGTTTTATCTTAGCGTGTGCTGTGCAACTGACAAAACTGCCAAGGGATTTTCCACTGGCATCCCTGAAGGCTTTGGAAGGGTTTGCGTTTTATATGTTTCTGGTTTCTCTTGAAAAATTAATCCTTCTTCTGGCTTATTCAAAGCTCTGATAGATGATATGGACATAGACATAAGTATGGATGGTCATCATGTTTTCCATTCACTTGCCAACTTACTTGCATGCAAGTCTTACAGTAGTTCCTCGTACTGGAAGTCATTCAACCCCACTCCCTAAACATCGCACTTATGTGATCAAAGCTGCCTGTAAGTTTTCACCTCTGACTTCAGGGTTTGAGGTGAAGCATTTTATGGGTTCTCTCATTACCTGCCCGATGTCTTGGTATCCCTGTGCTACAACGACAACCATCCCGGCTGCACTTCTCCAAGCCCGGTGAAACACGCCGCTCTCCAGGTTCCCCGTCAGCCCGATGGCTTTCTGTGTGTGCCTTCCTCGCCTCACAGACACAGCTCAGCGCCAATCCCCACCAGGGCTGATTCACTGGCTGGGCGTTTCTAGGATTCAGACATTCATTGCTACTGTCTCCTCTTCTCCCTGGTGTTTCAAAACACTTTTCCAATTACATTTGAGTTTTATGAGTTTGTAGATAATTATTTTTTTTAGATCAGCTCTTTCCTAGCGCTGATCTCTGGGCACCCACTGAGAGAGAAATCCCTTGAGACTCCCCCGGCTGCCCTGGGGGTCCCGAACCACCAGTGTTTGGGGCTCAGCCCCTGCTGCATCTCCTCCCTTGGGTTTCTACAGCTCTGATGCCCACAGATTTACCAGGCCTGTGTCCTGGCCGTGCCAGCCGATGTGCTCAGTGGTCGCACGGCTGCATAGCTGTCCCTACAGCCCAAGGACGCTCTTGCTAAGTAGAAAGGTGACTTTGGGCAGTGCCATTGCCACACACCCCTACAAGGCAGACACCGCTGCCCCCCACCAACCCCTCCAGGTCTTTTGAATGCAAACACGGATGTGGCACCTGCTGATACCTCGTCTTCATAGTCCTTTTCTCATCTGTCCTTGCGACGGCTTTCGTGTCAGCTTTTATTTGAGTTAATGTTTAAAGCAGGGGACTGCCTGAGCAAACTGCAGGGCTGCCTGGCCAGCCCCCGGCACAGCAACTCCCTGGCTGGTGTGGCGGGATGGCATCGTTAGCAGGACAGATGGCCGAGGTCGCCGTGCTTGATGTTTTATAAGAGGCCGATGCCTAATGAGAATTAATCACAACATTGATATTAGACTTTCTTCCTCCAATTAGCTACTTTTGAAATGTTAGTACAGACAGAAGAAGTTGCAAAGCATTATAGGAACACTGAGAATATAAGCTGCAGCACTTTGTTGTAAAGGAATTGAAACTTGATAGAAAAAAACACTACACAGAGCATAGAAAATAAAACAGTAGAAACAAGACACATTAACTTGGTGGCACTTCCTGTGAACTGATCCTGCTGCAGTAGCTTAGACAGAAATTACAAAATAATATCACCTAGGTAAATATTTTACCAATATTAAAACTCTTTTATAAAAATTTATCTTCTAGGTTTTCATGTCTATGTTACCTTTGTCTTTGTATATTTCTATGATCAGAATTTTCTAGCTTTATTTTTATTAGTTAATAAACCACATCTACTTTAATTAAAGCAATGCAAGCCTATTGCTTCAGTATTGTTTGTGACACCGCAGTTGTATGACTCTTGCTATTTTCTTTGCATCATCCCTGCTGTCATCCAGGCAAAGACCACGGAGGTTTGTTTCCACATTTAGCTAAATCCAACAGGGAGTGCCAGCTTAATATTTCTGCATGTGACACAGGGCTGGACATGTGTGGTTGTCTTTGTAATGTCATATGCAATGTTATGATTTTAACATAACAAAACTGCTTTACAAAACTCTCATGATAATACTTCGATTTGCCATATAAGTTGTCCAGGGCTTGAAGCTGAAAGGACAATTGCAACAAATACATCTTAGTGAGTTTTTCTCTTCTTGCATAGGTCATCAGGTTTCTACTCAGGTACCTATCTCATTTTCTCTTTTTAAAAATCATTTTCAAGCCAGACATTGTTTCAGAAATTCTCACTGTGTACCACTACTTTGTTCTGCTCTGCCAGTAACTACCTCAGTGAATTCAAGCAACTTAGTGAGGTGCTCATGCTCTTCTAAGTATTTCTCCAATCTCTGATCTTTTAAAGAGCTTTAAGACTTTCCAGCAATGGATTTCAAACTGACTAGATGTAGCCTTGGTTTGCCTTCAGGCTGCTTTCCCCCAGCACTTGCTTTTTCTTACTTTTTCCAGTCCCAAGGGATTTCTCTTGAACTTCTGAAAAGGTTTGCTAAAGCATCTCTAATTTCTTTCCCCATTTCATTCAGCATGCCTGCATATGGCCTTTCCCTTTTACTGGTTTTATGGATCCCAAGCTTTTTATTAACTAGTCCTGATCTTATCTCCCAGTTTCTTAATTCCCCATCATTTGCTCTCAGTAATCAGAATCTTGCTTAAGAAAATATCTGTTCTCTGGCAGCCAGAGATGCAAAGTAAGTGTTAATATTTTATTTGCCCTTTTCATTTCTCTCTGACTACTCTTTAACAGGCTTATGAAAGAAAATGCTTCCTCTGTCCTCCTTCCTTTTTTGCTGTTTATGCTCTTTCAGATGATCCCGGCTGATCTAAATGTAGTGAAATACATCAGTGTCTCCCCTATCAAGTGTGTTCAGCTGTGACTCAAGTGTGGTTTTGCTCCACTGCCTTCTAAATGTGCAAGCGCATTAGCAGGGACGGCTTGCACAAGTTTCCTGCGCTGGTACCCTTGAATGAAGTCGGCAATAGCTAAACACAAACCAGCCGCAAAGGCCCGGCTCTGTGGGTTAGCTTGGCTCAGACTAAAAGTGGATCCTTTGCGCCTTGCTAGGTAGGAGCAATGGCCTCTGTGGAGTACGAACACCTCCAGCTCCACTTCTGAAAATAACAAGCGCTGTCGCACAGTACCAGCAGAGTAAGGAGCTTTGATTCGTTCTTGCGAAAAATAATTTCCATGTGTGGATTCTGTATTTTTGTTGCAATGCTCACTTGCTTAAACTGTTACTCGATCCACATTTCAGATCTCTTTGGCTGATGATTACTAGACTCTGCAATTAGAGGTTGACTGAGAGCAAATCCTGAAGTGTTTGGACTTGTTTCCCAACGGGCTATGTTGAGGTCAGCTCCTGGTTTAGCCCGATGCAGACAGCTTTGGACACTTGTCATTGCTCTGGCAGGTGGTACTGGAGCTGTTGAACTCACGGAAAGAAGGAGGACACATTTTAATGAGATTTGCACAAACATCTCTTGGTCTATCTTGTTTATGGGTCCTGGAAACCTATCAGCTGCTGACAATGATTGGTCCCTTCCCCCTTTGTACTCAACTTATTATTATTTCAAGCAGGAAAACAGCTGTCAGAGACATTTGCTCTGGCCCTGGCAGCCTGATGGGCTCAGCAAGAGCGGCACACGGATGTGGTGAGGCTCTTCCAGGTCTTGTGCTGGTTTTGACTGAGATAGAGCTAATTTTCTTCACAGTAGCTGGTGTGGGGCTATGTTTTGGATCTGTGCTGAAAACAGCGTTGATAATACAGGGATGTTTTCGTTATTGCTGAGCAGGGCTCACACAGAGTCATGGCCTTTTCTGCTCCTCACCCCACCCCACCAGTGAGGAGGCTGGGGGTGCACAAGGAGTTGGGAGGGGACATGGCTGGGACAGCTGACCCAAAGTGACCCAAGGGATATTCCATACTGTATGACATCAGGCTCAGCATGTAAAGCTGGGGGAAGAAGAAGGGCAAAGGGGACGTTTGGAGTGATGGTGGTTGTCTTCCCAAGTAACCATTACGGGTGATGGAGAACTGATGACATCTGCCTGCCCATAGGAAGCAGTGAATGAATTCCTTATTTTCCTTATTTTGCTTTGCTTGCATGCACAGCTTTTGCTTTACCTATTAAGCTGTCTTTATCTCAACCCCCAAGCTTCCCCACTTTTTCCCTTCTGATTCTCTCCCCCATCCCACTGTGGGGGGAGTGAGCGAGCGGCCGCGTGGGGCTGAGTTGCCAGCTGGGGTTAAACCACAACAGGTCTCCATCCAGCACATGCGAAGCTGGCTGAGGTTTTTCTGCACGGTGCTTGTGAGACCAAAGCACTCAAGAACTCCTCAAAAGTGCTTTGCCAGCCTTCACTTTCTTCCTTGCTCTTGCCAGCTGTTTCATTTCTCTGGGCTAAGAAACCTGGGAGTCTGCAGGGCTTCGGGCACAGCCACGAATCCAGAACAGGCAGGCAGGCAGCTGCTGAGGACCAAGTCACCTCCTCTTGTACCTACAAACTGCAGGTTCTGTCACTATCTGTGCTCTTCCTTGAGTGCCAAACCATGATCATTACCTGCAATCTGTCATATGGGAGCACAACAATCAAAATAAACCTGGTTCTTATAAATGCCACATTGTGCCTTGATGCTGCAGAGACTGCCTTGATTAACCTCTGTGGCTTTGCTTTCCCAAAGAGATTAAAACTGTCATCTTTTGCACTGGGACTGGATGCCATAGCAGCAAACAGCCTGTTTGGAAGCACAGTGTCTGCAGGCAGCAGACTCTTTTCTGCTATGCATGAGATTATCAGCATGGTAGAAAAATCAATTTTCCTTATTTGTGTGTCACGTCCTCCCAAAATTTAGGTGGCTGTGGAAGTTGGGTTCCTCCCTTCTCTCACTTTGCATGCATTAGGGGTCCCTTTTCAATGATGCCGCTGTATCCCCTTTGCACTGGAAGCCAGCTGAAGCCAGTGGAAAAGTGGAGGGTGCCCACATACTGCCATTAATAACCCATCTGTTCCTGGTGTGTAGCCCTGTGCTCAGTTTATAACTCCCTAATTAAACCCTCTCTGAACTCAGGGTTGCATTTCCTCTGGGCTCTCCTGTGGTGCTCCAGCCCCGAGCACAGATGTGCCTCACAGAGATCAGTGAAATTATTCTCGTAACAGCTTGTGTCAAAAAAAGCAGTATTGCTACAGCTTTAGAAACAGAGGCACAAAAAAGTGCATGGAGGCTAGGCAGCGTCAGGACCGGGGCCCAAGCACGGACACGCAGTAACTTGGCACAGTCTCGGCTTGGGCCAGAAGCCCCCTCCTGGGCAGAGCCTGGGGGTGGCCTGGGTGGGGGTCCATGTGCCATGGGTGCCTCCTCCATCGAGCCAAAGAGCTTCCCCACTTTCTTGCTTCTGAGTAATGTTGTACTTTGTGTTGTCACCGAAGTAGTCTTTGAAGAGCAATTTCCAGGTTTTTTTTTTTTTTGACTAAAGGCAAAGGGAAGAACTCGCCCCATTTCCCTTGGGTGACACACCACCAGGCTGCCTGAGGGTCACCGCTGTGGACAAATGTCCGCCACTGCCCAAAACCACAGGCTATCATTGCTGGGGATCCAGGTTTCTAAAAGAAAAGGCTTATGCAGTCATGTGTGAGTGTGTATGTGCGTGGGCATGCGTGTCTGTGTGTCTGGCTGTTTATCTGCCTGTCATCCCCTGCTAAGCAGTGAAGCCACTGGCTGATTCAGTCAGATGTCATGCATATAATTAACTCCCTTTTAGTTTCATAAAACTAAGGGATTAGAGGGAGGAAAGAGATACAAAAAAATCCCAAACTGTGGAAGAAGTGGCCACAGAAGCTTGCAATTTATCACTCACCAGAGGGTATGCATGGGATAGTGGTTTTCAAAATGTTCCTGCTGCAAAAAAGCCTCCAGTTGGCTCGTTCCTGGAAGCCAGATCAGTCATTAACAACACAAAACTCCATAGGAAATCAAGTCTGCTGTGTAGATGGGGACTGCTTTTAAGTATTTATAACCTAGCTGGGTTTTGGAGGATTTTCACAGGCTCAGGGAGGGCTGTGTCTCATGCCAAGCTGCAGCAGCAATGGGAGGGCATCTCAAGGGAAAAGTGCTAAAAGGATGACCTCTTCCCAGGGTGAGAACACCAGCGCCTGGCCCAAGCCTCCTCTTGGAAATGGCTCACCTTTTCTGCTAGTACTGGCTAAATCTCAAAGAAATACTAGAGGCAGATACCCAGAGGAGAATTTCAGCTTAAAATGACCTCAACGTTAGCCGGTGCTGTGACAGGCTCCTGGAGTGGTGGCTTGGAGGGCACTTGGCACTGGGAAGGGGCAGAGCTGCCCGAGGCACTGCGCCCACGCTGGACACATAAATAGGCACCGAATGGGAAGCTGGGGACACCTCTGTCGCTACTAGTAAATAAAATGGGCCAAGCTCTGCTTTCTGGCTTGGGAAGGGGGTTTCAGCACAGCTTCTGTCCAGATGGTGTGGTTCCTTGCTATCCCCAAAAAAGGGTGACCTCATCCATCCTGCTCTCCCCTGCGTGGGTCGGCGTGCTGGCAGGCAGAGTGCTACCTGGCCCAGGACAGATCCATGCCAGGGACTGCGCAGTATGAAATAATACCCTATTGAAACTACGTGGCCAGCGATTGATTCCTTGCTCTTCAACTCTCCTGGCTCTCTTCAGCTTGCCAGCAGCTGTAGGGTCCAGAGGAACACCCTTGCTGTGCCTCCTCCATGTCACAAACTCCAGCCATGGCCATCTGTCCCCCAAAGTTTTCTGCCAAAATTAAGCCCTTTGGTGCAAAAGATCGGGAGGAAAAGCAAGGAGGGTGACTGCTGCTGGAGGCAGCTGTGTGTGCATGCCTCTGCCTGGCTGCGGGGTCGGCTGCCCCATCGGGGGCATGGTGGCCCAAATGCCACCACCACCACTTGTGGGGGGAGCTGGGGAAGGGGTGAGGTCTCCTGGGGGGGTGGGAGGGAGCGAGCGCCATGCTGCAGCATGCGAAATCCCGCTCTGCATAACGAGGCCTGAGGAAAATTGGCAAGCGGAATGGGGCAGGAGTTAAAATGCGTGTGAGCGGTGGAGGCAGCGGGGCTTAAGCAATTATTTGGGGCATGAAGCAATGCAAAACTATTTCCAGAGAAGCCCTGACACACTGCGTGCTGCTGAGGTGCTTCCTAGGAAAGCACATGCCATGGCTCAGAGCAAGGGCTGCCTGCTATGTTGTGCAGGGCAAGGTGGCCGGCGTGCTGGGAGAGAGGGGCAGGAGCAGCCGTCTGCCACCAGCTTTCACCCGGGGATCGCTCTGCTGCCTGACACGTTACCAGAACCTGCAGAGGTCTTGCGCTTTGCTCACTAGAAGCAGTTCCAGTAGCGAGAGGTGAGATCTCACCTTGCTTCCTGGCCCCAAAAATATGTCTGAAGACCTAAAATCTTGGCAGGCTTTGTGCATCTCTATATGCAAATACCGGTGATTAATTTGACACAAAACATGCCACAGTCCCGTGGCCTATCAGACTGTGCTCGCAGGAGAAGGGGTGGGGATACACTCCACAGCAGTTGGGTAGCTGATGCTCATCCAATTCACGTAACGTGCTGCAGCCAAAGTCATCCTCCTCACCTCCGTTAGAGTCCAGAGGTGAAAAAAGTAACATATTTTTATTGTTGGGAGGCCCATGTTATTTGGCAGTAACTGCAAGCTCCCTGTCCAAGAGGAGCGTTGCAAACAAATGCCAGCCCTCCCAGGGCAGCGCCAACAACAAACGAATTATTTGAAAATCAGACATGGACGTGGAAGAGGCTGGTGGGTGAAGGAGCCTCCAGTACCCCGGACAAACAGGTGTGGAGCAAAGGGCAGAACTAGGTTAGTGCAATTCAAACCAAATTAAACACAGAAACTCAGCATGCTCCGGACCATCAAGACCAGGGAGGAGTGCGTGAAAGCAAAGAAAAAAGGACATTTGAAAGTCATGTCAGGACTGAAAAATCTGAGATAAATGCCAGTGGCATTTCTCACCAGCCTTGTACAGAAGCACTGGAGAAAGCAGTGGTGCAGCATGCACCTGAAGTACAGGCAAAGCCAAGTGACAGAGCTCATACTGGGAACAAGGGGAAATGAGGCTTCTGGAGCAAAGGCAGAGGCAGATCTGAGTGAACCAGCTGGACAAAACATCTAGTTATTCTAGATGTTTATTCACATGATCATCATTCATGCGTTCACACATTCGACATGACTAAAGAATACTGCAGCTAAAAAGGAGGCATGTGTACACAGTCCTCTTTAATCAGATGCAGCTACTTGACGTATCATGTCTGATAACTGGCCGCAGAATGATGACTGCAAGTTTAGACATGTAATGGCTCGTCTCTCTAGTGACCTGAGAGATAAAAACCATGAAGGAAGATGCAGAGTCAAACTCTGATTTGAATTTATGACTAGATGGCACCGGCACAGCAAGAGATGTCACCTGTGATGCTGCTGTTCAAGAGAAAACTGAAAACAAGTATGCTCAGCTTGCTACAGGCTGAAGTTGCAGTCACTGGAGATTTACAGATTTGCAGAGGCAGACCCTCTGGGTCTTCTCTCTTGATTGCAAGAAGCGGCCTCCCCATTAGCGTGCTGGTGGGGGAGTCCCACTTCAACACCAAACGCTCCCTGTGCCATCTCCCGAAGAGCTCAGCTGGGCTGGGATCTGCTGAGGCACAATGCTGAGCACTGTGACAATGATGGGTAAAAGCCCTTCAAGGGTGAGGATGATATGGGCAGAGATATCCATAAAGAGAGAATAAAACCTTGGAAGTTGTGGGGAAGAGCTGAGAGGTGCTTTTTATAATGTCTCATGAGGTGGCTTTTATGACTTGCATTGCTCCATGGGAGATAAGAACCCAGCTGCAGACTGCATCCAGTTGCCTGTGGCGGGAGCTCAGCCAGGGGAGAGGGTGGCTGGAGCGTCACATCCTCATCACTCCCATCTCACGGAGGTTGAGAGCTGGATGGAGCGGGAGCTGTGCTGGGTGCTGCTGGTAGCTCAGACGCAGGCTCTTTCCATGACTGTGGGAGAAGTCTGTGAAAAGTGCATTTTCGCAGTTGACAGCAACTCAAATCAAATTTCACCACCCTTTTACCTTGAGCGATTTAGTCATCCTGAAGCATTGTGCTAACACAGCCTGCTGCCAGCACCCAGCTCCTCCTCCCCTTCCCAGTGGGGAGAAACACATTCCAGCCATTGGTCTCTACCCTTAACTTCCCCTAAAAATGATAATTTCTCCACCGTTGGCTGAATCTATTCAGAGATGCCATTTTCATGATCGTGAATGTAGCACTATAGCAGGGAGGGGAGGGGAATGGATGAGGTTGGACCAAAGGGCTCCAGCAGAGGCTTCAGGAGAGCAAGATGGGGCCAGGGACCAGCCCCAGGCAGGGCTGAAATGCCAGCCTGGCTGGCCAACAGAGCTCACGACAGCTCAGCCCCTTCTTCCAGCACCTCTGCTGGTCACACAGGGTGGGGAGATGCCGTATCAGCGGCAGGAGACTGGCATGTCTGCAGCTCATGGAGCTTGCACCTGATGTAAGACCTCCCTGGGGCAGCACCAGTTGTGCAATGACTCCAGAGAGGCCCCTGTGACCACAGATATGTTGGAGTAATTACAGAAGTTTGATTTACACCATCTGTGGATCTGACCCAACTTATTTAACGAGCTCTAAAATACTCAGTCTCTGCACTGCCAGCAATAAAAGTGACTAGTATCCGTGTCTTTCATAGGGTGAGCTTAAACGAAGCTGGCGAGGGATTTTACAGCTTTCAAATTGCTTCTGTGCACTCGTAAATAAGTGTCAGGTATAACATTAATTGTTTGGACTTTTTTTTTATTTTTACACCATCATAAAGTTGTAACTTACTGCGCAGCAGTCCTTTCTTCCAGAGTATCTCACAGTTCTGGCTATGCTCCAGGGGAAAGAGAAAGAAGGCTTGAAAAGATTTAGTTCTAGATTATTTACAAAACCTGTCTGAAAAGATGTGACATTTCTCTAAGGATTTTTGAATCACTAGAACATGAAGTAAAATCTAATGGGAAATTTCTCACACTGAAATAAAACCATTCCTTTTAAAAAAAATCTAGTCTGTGAATTTGGGGGAAAAAAAAAAAAGTTAAATATTCTGGAAGTGACCTGCTTAGCTTGTTTCAGTTCTTAGCAGGACATTTCTCAGGGGTACAAAGGTGAATATCCTTTTGACTCTGTGCCTCATTCAGCCTTTCACAGAGAGCATTTGTAAAGACCACAAGAGTTTTCACAAGACATTAGGGATAAATGGAATTGAAATGTTCTCTAGTTCATAGGTCCTAAGGCTAGATTTACACAGCAGCATCTGAGAAGGGGGAGGAGTGGACTACAGAGATGTTCACTAGCATTGCATTGCCATTGGCTTTGGAGTGGAGACTGAACCTGATGATCCTGTATTGCATGTTCTGTGGGGTGTCTGGGGACATCAGATGCTCCTGGTTTATTTCCTAATAACTCTTGTCACATAACTGTCCTCTGCAACCCCTGCCTTGGCATAGATATTGGGGCTTGGTGGGTGACAGAGAAGGAGGCTTAGGAGGGCTTGGAGAACAAGGCTCTGTAAAGAAACACCCTCAGATTTTTCCTCCTCAGTGTTTGCCATCTCCTGCATGGGCTAACCTGTGCAAAACCGCTTGTCCTCAAAAATTAGACATCCTGGACAAGTGTTCTCCTTCAAGTGAGTGCAATGAGATATTCCAAGACCAGACTAAACTATTTCCCAAACCCAAAGTGCTGCACCAGACCTCAAATATCTGTCCTACATGTGAAGGCTGCCCATAGAGGCAATCATCCCCCGCTGCAGTTTCAGAGATAATTGCAAATATGGAGGGAGATTTTATTTAAATGTCTGCCGTGACTTCTTTTAGCCATTGAAGGAAACAGGCTGGGACATGTCAGTTGTCTGCTCAGCCTTTGTAGGAGGCTTTCATCCTGTGCTGCTCAAATAAGAAAAAACTATGAGATCACTGGTTGCTAAACACTTGACGTGATTTCCCAAGGTTTGCCTCTATGGTGAGTACTCTGGTAATTTGGGTAGTGTTGACAGAAGCCCTAAATATTACTGAAAGCTCTTGGTGATTATTTTTTTCTGCTGGCTCCAACAGCAAAGCACTAAGAAGTTCACCCCCCCGCCCCTTCCAGACAGAGACACTGTTATGCTGCTAATGGTTCACAAAAATTCCACCTTAATGTCCCAAGAGCCTTCCTGCAGGCCATGCTGCTCTATTGCTCCTCTCCCAGCGTTAAGGATGGGATGGGGTGAGACAGGACAGGATGGGATGGAGACAGCCAGTTTTCTGGACAGGGTCTCCTGCCGTCAGCCCAAGCTTAATTGAGCTCAGTTTCTTTAGTGATCACAACTTCAGTAACCTAAGAATAGGCCAAACTCACATGCCTAGTTCTTGGGTCGACTCCACCTTTACATCTTTTTAGGTTAATCTTTTTAGCTTAATATTTGAAACTTAATTTCAGGTTGCATTTTACTATTCCAAGAGTGGCATGGTGAGATCTTTTAAAAATGCATACATAATTTATTTTTCCTTTGTGACAAGGACAAAGGGAGTCTTTTCATTAAAAAGTCTGTATGGCTGAGACTCCGCAGTATCTGGTATTTGCATTCAAAGACAGCACTGCATTAAAATTTCCTGTATGTCTTTTTATGTAGTAAATTATTGTAATTGTCCTCTCTTTGTAAAGTCAAAAGCTGAAGTAAAGGGAGGGAAATGATGTTACCTGTTGTTTTATGAGAACCACCAACTCTCCTAACGGGAGGAAGCATTTGTCCCATGGCTTCCATCCAGCACCGTTTGCCAGCGAGCTCACACTGGCATGGGCCTGAACCACAGACACTCTCCCCACCGTTCTTGGGGGCAGGACTCCAAATCTTGCTGATAAATACTGAAAGACTCCCATAGACTTCTGCACGTGTTGAGTAGGAAGCATCATGACAGCTACTAGAGAAGGCATAGCGAAGGAGGCTTGGAAGACCCTGGAGAGGTGATAGGAAGGGAAAGCAAAGAGTAGGGTTGCAGTTATGAGAACTGGAGATACTTGTGAACTTGCCTTTCCATTTTGATGACCTGGAAGGTACAGGTATTAATCTGTGGTATTTGTGATCCAGGTTTAAACTTTTATACAGTGTCACATACAGTGCTTATAGAAGGAAAGCATTATTACTATGTTTAACAATGATATGATAAAAAACCTCGGTAGCCGATCTACTTACAAAATATTGGATTGAATATTACTTTTGTGCAATGTAAAGGTTGTGTTTGTCTGTGCTCTTTCTGTAGGCTTGCGGTGGGGAGAGGAGGGAAGAAGTGAGTATGGTGACAGTACTAATCCCCAATACTTTCCCTTTATTCTTACAAAGAAAGAAACATCAACAGTAGTCGCAAGGAGCACAGCTATTACCATGACCATTACACAAATCTGAAAATAAGATGGGTCTCATTAGCTTCCCTTAGACAACATAGGATGCTAATAAGCACGCATGCCTTTGAAGGAGAACCCAGGGACCTGCCACTTTAAAAGGAAGCTCAGGCTGATGCTACGCTGGAGCGTTCTGGAGTGCATCTGTCCTGGGATTTTGTTTAAATTAAGTCATTGCAGAAACAGGCAAAAAGCAGCCACAGGGGGTGGAGTTGCTTAAGAACCTATCTGTGTGTTTGCTTGGGTGTGAGGACTCGTGTTTGCTCTTTATTTCACAGAACTGAAAATATTTAATGAACTATGTGTGTCACTCGAAGTAGCAAATCCTTTACAATCTAAATTCTTCCACCATAAAATATTCCTTGGGAAGGCATTACTCCTTCATGTTGATCTTTCCCCAGTCTGAAGGAGAGACTATATACTACAGTGACTATCCAAGGGATGATGCTTCTCATCCTTTGTAACTTTTGTTATTTTTAGCAGAGAAGGAATCTCCTGAGCTGTGATGGCTGCAGTTTATTTTCCACAAAGGCTTGCCATCACTAGCTGGGCTGCAGTCAAACAGCGCACCGTTTGCTTTGCCCCAACCCGTCTTGGGTAAGTCAAGTTCTTTGTGTCAGGACTTAATCCCTGGTGGCAGCAGATCAGCCTTGTTAAATGCAGATAGTTTCCTTTTTCTGTTTCTCTTTTTCTACTACTATACATAATTAGGCCTATATGAGAGCTATCTCATTCACTGAAATAAAATAGCTAAAGCTGCAGAAGACCCAGTATGATGCTCCCCAAGTGCCCTGGAAGAGCAGTGACAACTCAAAAGTTAGGAGATGCCAAAATGGAAGTTGCTCAAGGAGGTGGTCTAGAAGGGCTGACATTCTCCACTGAGCCCTGGCTCTGGGTGGTCCTGGCAGGGTCTCCCAACCCAAATGCATCCCCAAGCCCCCAGAGCCCTCATTCTCCCTGCTCCTCCTGGGGGATCTCTTCCAGTAACTCCCTTCTCACCTGGTTGGATGCCACCTTTTCTTCACCACCTGAAATACATCAAAGTCCATTTGTACCCTATTGTCCTTGTGCCAACACTGCCCTTTAAGTTAAATTGTGTTTGTTTCCTGGTAGTTACTTCCTTGAGGTATTAGTACCTCCTTGCAGCCTTTGCTTTCTGTGCTGAACAAGTCTGGGACACCCTCGCTAGGGCAGACCGAGGCAGATCACGCCCGTGGGGTCTCACGACTGCCTTCTGCAATGGCCTCAGCGCTGCTTTCGCTGGCTGGAGATGCCTTCCTGCAGCGGTACAGCAGTGGATTGCTCATTGCCGTGCTGTTGGCAAGGAAAGCTAGCTAGCCTCTCTGCTTGTCTGCCTGCTGCAACTGATGACCTCCCACATCTTGTACCAATACAGCACTAAGACATCCACTTACTGTTATTCCAGTTCTCCAGTTTCTTGTTGCCCCCCCCAAAGTGTCCAGTTCTACAGCCTCCCCAGGGATGTGGTAGTCTCCATCACTAGAGGTTTTCAATAGGCAACGGAACAGGGTGCTAGATAATCTCATCTAGGCTCCCTTTCCTGTGAAAGGTTGGACCAGACGGTCTTTCAAGGTTCCTTCCAACCTGGGCTGTTTGGTGATTCTGTGATTCTACCATTCGAAACAGTGTCTGTCCATGGTCCAGCTTGCATCTGGGAAGCGACTTTCCTGCAGTGACACAGCTCCTGGTACTGTAATTAGTGTCAGTAATGTTGAGATCTCTGGGCAATCCAGCACCAGGGGAAGGCAGAAAATGTGGTGGCTGACCCAGGAGGCCACCCACAGTCATTGGTCTTGTCCAGACCAGGTCCCCAGTGCAGCACTCAGCCATCACTAGCCCTTGTTTCTCACAGACCAGCCCCAGCGCTTTTCCCTCTACCTCTGTTAGTTCTCAGTTCTCTCTCGTTCAAACAGTCCTAGTCCTTCCCATGCCCCCATGTCTGTCTTCAGTCTGCCCTGCTGTTACTGCTGTGCCCAGAGGTCTCCTCCCCTTGCTCCAGTCTCATCCAGGCAGTCCAGTGCTCCCCACAGTCTGGTTCCCAGTCGCAGCCTGTCTGCCCACCTTCCCAGCCCCCGTCTTCCCTCTCCTGTGCTCCCTGTCATGGTCCACTCCTCTGCCCCAGCTCCAGAAAGTCTCCCTTGCAGGGCAGTTTTTGTCTTCACAGGGGACTTCTGCCTCCAGGGTGGTCATCCCAGCAGAATAGCTCTGGAGAGGCAGAGGCATCTGCTCTTAGGCCACACGTAGCCTGGTGTGTGCTCAGCAGGGATGGAAAACCAGTTATATTCAGCTGCTGACATTAGCAACGCTACTGCTGAGCAAATGTGAATTTCAAAGGGATTTTCAAAGCAGACTTCCCTCTGCCTCTCCTGATGCCATGCTAACTTTGAGCATCTTTCTCTGAAGCACAGGAATGGCAGAATTGTTCATAAATATGCAAACAACAAAAGTGGACAAAACAGTGTATTTTTCTCTATCCTTACTGCCACACGCAGGAGAACCATTTTGGCTAAAACAAATCTAATATTAGGTTATCAGCCTCAAGCTGATAACTATTTCAGAAAAATTCTTCCCAAATAGGTCAAGTCTGGTGATGGACAGCTGAACCCAAGGTTTCACAATGCAGTGTTTCGTGAATCCTTACCGTGGTAATAGCAGGTGACACCAGTCAGACCTATGGTTGTATGAAATGATCCACAGAACTATCATCTGCTCTTTTCACCTGCCCAGAAAAGCTCATGAACAGCTGCTGGGTGTAGTAATGTTTGCAAGGTGCTGGGAGGATGGAGAGGCCTGTAAGTGTCCAGCTTTGCTCCATTCAGATATTACACACCAGGTAGAGCGAGAAGGTCTGCCAGAACAGCAACGGCCACTGTGGGTTCAGTTACACATCATGGGAGGGACCTTTCTGTATTTGGTGACTCAGTACTATGGTGACAAAAACTCCACAAACACTTCACAGAGAATAAGGCCACGTGTTTTCTGTTCCTCCTTACGCAGTGTGGTGCTGCCTGGGAATAACCTGTGGTGGTGAATTCCTTTGAGTTGGTCTTTTTCCTACGTTGCTCTCGTGGAATATCCTTTGCTGGGGTGAAAGACTACTTCAGATGCCATTTATGATCCACTTTATCTAGTGGACTCTTTATTCATAGTTACCAGCGAACAACAGAGCCCTTGTCATACTCTCCAGAGTCCTCGTGTTCAGCCTGAAGTACTGCCAGCCTTTTGTACAGAACCCAAATATCAGGTGGAGTCATCCTGCTTCTTAACGTGCAATGGGTCATTCATGATAAGCTTCATTCAGTGATGGCTGGAAGCCCCTTCAAAAGAGTGTGTGCTTCCAAAAGGTATGTTTAATCACCATGACTGCACCGCTGAAGTGGGAAGGCGGCCTCCCAAACCATCCTCTTTATAGCTTCATCCCTCCAGGTGGCCATTTAGGAAAGCATTTGGTACAATAGCTGTTCTTCCAATCTTTCCAGGTTCTTCGTATCATTTGTTCCCGAGTCACCTTTAATTGACGCTACTCTTTAAATGTTTACAATTGTTGTGGCTAAAGTGCTGATATAGCAGAAAGCAGCACCAAACTGAAAGGCTGAATTCCTTGTGTTCACAGAAAGCATTTAAGAAAGTGAAAGGTGAGGCAAAACTCTCTCACAAGGCCACCACTGGTACTGCATTTCGTTTCGCTTCGACCTTAATAAGTCTGGTCTCCCTGCGAGCATGAAATTTCCCATTCCCAAGGACCAGAAGAACACATCACTCAGCACTAACCATGGCTCAGTTTCTCCATGCGGCTCTCCTTGACATTAACAAGAGATGATCCCAGGACTTCCAGTCTTGCTGAAATCAGGGGAACTCTTTCCGCTCATTTCAAGTGAGGGGGCAATCAAGCCTGCACGGGGACACAAAACCTAGAGGTGGGCAGAAAGCTGCAGGAGGGAGGAGAGTTCTTCACTTGACTCCAAGGCATTTGTGCTTATGCAGCATGACCATGCAGCACAATGGTGACCATGAAGTCTGCTGAAAGTGTTGCTCAGCATCCTCAGGTTGCTCCCATGCTCAGCAGGGCCCAAGCAATGTCAGGAACGTAAGGAACAGAAAGCACTGTTACACCAGTAGGCAAACCTAGAGTGCTCCAGATCTTGAACACTGCATGCAGTTCCCGTCCTCCATGCCCAAAGTGGAGGCAATTGGAAATGTTGCAAGGTCAAAATACCCATGGCTGGAAGACTCACCAAAAGGTGTGCAGGACTCTGCAGGTTGTGGAAGTCAGCAATAAATGGGAGACAGAAGGAACAGTTTGTCCACTGTTCCACACAGTACCACAGATGCCAAATGCCACCATCAGAAACGTGGTTTCTAACAAACAAAATGATTACTCGAAGTACCTCGTAACTTGTGGGGCTCATGGCTGCATAACGTTATGGAGGTCAAAAGTATACAGGGGTTCAAACAGTGGTCAGACAGATTCAGGAAACGAAGTGTTGACTCAGAGGTGCGAAATGCAGAGACGTAGATCCAAGATCCAGGTGAGGAAGTCTGAGACACAGAATGGAGGATGCTTGGAAGGGGGAGTGCTGCTCACTTCTTCCCAAAGTGCCCGGGGCAGGGGCTCTTAGAGGTGGGCAGTGCAGTGTATGAGCCTCTGGTCCAACCCAGGACAGGTGACTGCATCTTCTTATGCAGTGGTTGTGGGCTGGGGAAGGGCCTTGTCACGTATTTCTCAGCGCTTTCTGAGACAGGGTTATATTTTCACTTTGGTTCGGTCCACAGTGCAGACATGTCTCTGCGCTTCTGTAGTGCTTGCCTGTAGCTCATGAGGAATTTGTGAGAATAAATACCAACCTCGCTATTGTGTCAGCTAGTAGTCAGGCTTAATGACCATTTATTGGCCCATACACTGTTGAGCAATGAGACTCCCTCTTAATGAAGGTCATACTAAATAACAGTGTACAAATAATGCTTAATGACTCAAAGTGATGCTGGGCCCTTTAAGATCAGTGAAAATGGTCTCTAATTGTACTTGGATTTCTTCTTCTTCAAATGACATCAACTAGTACACCAAGGATAAAGTCCTTACAGCCAGGGAAGCCATTTGTAAGTAAAAAGACATGATTTTTTATTAAAAAGACAAAATACTTTGTCATCTTAGTGAAATAAGGTTCAAAGGAATTACTGTGTGATGTAAGTAAATATATATATCTGTAATAGCATACATGTTTATAACTAGCAGTACTTATCATCTGTGTCTCTCATGGTTAATAACACAGGACTCACTACTCCAACTCTGCAGGTGAAAATACAGAGACCAGGAAAGAGGATGTGGCTTCTCCAAAGTCACACAATAGCTCAATTGTCAAGTACGAAACACGTAAGTGGAAATACACAAACACAGAAGCCTGTTCATGAATGGGAATAAAATATGAAAAGAATGAGCAAACTTTTCTGTTCCTAAAAGAGAAGGGTCACTTGCTGTGGTAAAAAGAAATCAAACATCTTAAAAACACCTGCAAAGTCCCTGACTGCCTACATAATTTATACCAGATTCCCTCTAGGGACTTGACGTTGGGAGGGGCTGATGTAGGAATCTTCCCCGACTGCTGAAGGAGCTGGAAATGGGGCCATTTGCTGCAGATAAAGTGGTTTTATTCAATGAACTCATGAAGCTTGGATTCTTGCTAATGGCAGAGTTCACAGGAACTGCACGTAAGCTGTTTAACTGTCTCTAAACCAACTGATATAGGGTTTCCCCACTTCACATTTACGCCATGCCAAGTGACCTTCTTGGTTCTGCTATACGCTGCTGCGCCTGTGCTGGGCTGCCGCTGGGGAGCAATGCACACGAAATCCTTACAGATCATTCCTGAGCCATGCTGGCCACATGTCTGCATGACTTTTAGACAGACGCAATTTTCCTCAAATCAGCTCTACCCTACCTCAGCTTTTCCCTTCTTTTGTATATCCCGTGACACTGTAATTGCACTGAATTCTCCATTATTGAGATTCTTAGGGAAGAATAAAAGCTCTGCTCTCTCTGGGCAAGGAAAAAAGGGGCAGCTGCTTCTCACAGCCGTTTCCTCAGCACCTCTTCTCTTCCACTGTTTACTTTACTTCTTTACCTTGCAAATAGCTCAACATCTTGGAGCCTGGGCTAAGCCCAGCCCTTTTGTGCCCTGCAGTCATCACTGCATCTTTAAGGGAAAACCGATTCCCAAGAATGCTGTGCATGCACATACCTATCTGGGCGCTGCACCCACACCTGCCCACCAGGTAACCCAGCGCCCGCTGGCCCTTGCAGCCGCATTCCAGCCGGCAGAGCTATTACTCGCTAATTGTTACCTGTCAAACAGGTAAACGAAGCTCTTGGGCCAAGTCCAAACAAGCATATATTCCCATGAAATCCTAAACCAGCAAACCTTTGACCTTTCTGCAGCCCCACTGATGATTTTTGCTGGGACTGATTTAAAAGTATGATGGTATCTTTGATGGCCGAAAAAAAAAGTGGCACGTTTGGCTATTGTTTATTGTGACGAAACTTTCTTGTACATGTTAATACACGCAGGAGAGCAAAGGATTACCAAAACAGGAGAGCAGAGCAGGCAGCCTAATAAACACGGCATAGCTCATGTCTCCCGCATCACATGAGTAGGGTGGCTTTCCAAGATCTCGGCAGTGCAGTGCTGATCCAAAAGCAGCTTGTGGATGGTGAGGAATTCATATGCAAAATCTCCTGAGGCTGAAAAAGTTAGTGTACAAGGTAGCCCGGAGACATCCGGGAGGGCTGGAACTGGCATTTCCTCTTCATTTCACCCTGTTCAGACTTGCTCTGCTGAGCGTAACAGGATCAGGTCCTGTGGAGCAGGAGGGTCTCTGCACACAGCCATAGGCAGCGGTTTGTTACTGTCACCAGGCGAGGCTGTAAAGATGGCTGGCTTTATCCCCCTTAGTACTTTCTGAACAGGCCAGCGAGGGAAAGCGGTTTTTCCATCATAAAGCTCGATCCTGCTGGCTCATTGCACAGAAAATACATTCCCCTGCAGAAGCACACATGGAAAGACAGCCTGCTCTTACTGTAACATCTGTACAATTTCATATGCTTCTACATCAAAATGCAATAAAATAAAAAATGGAGTTTATGGAAAAAATACAGCTATAAATCACAACATTCAAAACAGCAGAGATGTCACTACTTTACTATGACCCTCCTCCTTACAAGCTCTCTGGTGTGGACTGTAAGTGCTTTGAGGTGAGGACCATGGCACCTACACATTCTCACAGTGCGTGTTATGATCTGACGACACTTCTGATTCAATAACATGATTCAGTCTCATCGTAGCTTCACCCTACGTGTCATGTTGAGTCTCCCAGCTGTCAGAGATGATAGCCTAAGAAAGAGGGGAGAGTAAATCGTATAAACCAGATTGTTATTGATAATAACAGAAACATGATCTCCCCAGCAAGGTGGTAAGCTTTCTCCACAAAGGCTGCAGACAGCCTCCATGGTAAGCTTGATTTTGACCTGTCTCTCACCTTACCTTTACACCAGTTAGACTTCTGTAGATCTCCCAGATGTCATTTTAGGCATTGAACTTTATTTTTGAATAGTTGAATTTTAAAATTTTTTAATAGGTGATTTTTTTTTTTTAATAGGCGAGTTTTATTTTGGAAGTTATCTGGAGAAAGCAGAGAGACTGTTTGCAAAGCCAACTAGCTTTTATACTTTATTTGAAGAAGCATTCAAATTTTATATTTTATTTGAAGAAGCATTTCTGTTTGTAACTTCACAGAAGCTCCAGACTGAGGTTTGGCACTTTTCTTTGGAACTGGCCAGTGCTTTATGCCAATTTTTAGGGGTTTTTAGCTGACATGAGAGCAGATATGCCTGCAGAACTTCAGCTCAGTCCAGTACCTGAGGGACTGGCTCAGAAACCAGAAGAAATCCTGGGATTTACAGTTGAGCTACCAGGTTTCATGGAGCTGAGCACAGCTTTGTGCTCCTGCAGATCCCTACAGGAACTGGAAGCTCCTCTGCAGCTCCTTCTCTTTAGGTCCTTCACCCTTTTTCTTCTCTTTACTGTACAGAAAAGGTTAAAAGAGAAAGGATGTCCTGCAAGGGAATGAAAGAAATAACTTTCTCCATCGGGTTGTCAGGCCTTTCCAGACCTCCCTGCCAGCCAGCCTGTTGAGAAGCGCAAGTGGTAGGTGGTGGGACAATTGGCTGAGTTTCTTTATGGGAGGAACAAGTACAGAAGAAGAGTTGTCCTTCTCCTGTCTTCTCCTCTCACACATAACCTACTGGAACCCCACAAAACTTCTCAGCAATACAGGAACTGATCAGACACAGCATCCAGTGATTGTTACGTGGATGACTCCCTCTCCCAGAGTCTCCTCTGCACTCCGGGGAGATGGCTGGACTGTTTGCAGTCTGCTGACACCCACCTGCATTATCTGAGATGCCCTTGGGACACGGCCATTCCCCCAGGTGAAAAGGAGCCCATGGACCAACAACCATTATCAAGCCTTGACTTTAAATGGATGCTGTGAAGAAGCAGTTGGTGTTGGCCCCACTGCCGCCCGCCTGGCAGCAGGAGATACCTCAAGCTCAGCAGGCAGCAGGAGAGAAGAAGAAGGGGCTATTTCAGTTTGACTAGGAGGAAGGGCAAATATTTTCTGGCCAAGTGGCTCCCAAGAGGAGGCAGCATATTGGCAGAGGCAACCTGCTCACCAGGCCACAGAGTCCTCTTTAAGATTCCTCTCAAAAGCTGTTCAAGCAAACAGTTGTCCCTTCACAAGATCCATTCAGCTGAATATACTTGATTTGGGATTCTTCCCCCTCTTCACCTCACAGTGAGATTAAACAGACATCCTAAACAGTGCTCCTAGCTCCTTGCCAGGCTGCAGCATGGACTGTCTTTCAGCTTGCACCACGGTCACCAAATTCCCATTCCGCGTCAGTCACTGCACTGACCAACTTCCACTGTGTATCTTAATGTTACTGTCCAGTAGTATACGAAACCATCAGTAATGATACCCACACGTATTTTGCTTAAGATAAAAGAGAAGATATCTTAAAAAATTATTAATAAAAGGGTGTCCATTTAAAAAACATCATGTGAAAACTGTTAGCTGCATTACCAATACCCACCTAGACCCAGTTTGAAATAATTTGGTCAGAAAATGCGGATTTTTCCTGTATCTCTCATTCCTGTTTTGACAAACATTTACTGAACGAAGAGCAAGGTTTCAGGAATTTGTTGCTCCACATAGGCTATTAAGATTCCTGGAGCACCCGAGAGTGCTCAGGGCTGCCCTGCAAGCTGGCTTTATCCATGGCAGAGCTGACTGACTGGGACTGTTGTGTCTGTTCTCTCTACAGGATTTTTGAGAATGGGCCAGAATAGCTCAAAGTTTGAGTTTTCTCTTTCAGACCTATAGAACTTCTATGTCTGAAAGTCTGTTAACTTTTCCCAGCTACGTATGTCATCAAACAAGATACTACCTCTGCCGGCAAACCGTACCTCTCCCCATAGCACCACTTTTACAACAACATGGCTACTATATGAAGGATGTCCTCTTTGTAATTAGCTTTTACTGGGGAGATCATAGATGATCTAGCTTTTCCTCAACAGCTGGAGAAGAGGGTTGATTGACTGGAGGGTTAAAGATACTGGACTAGAAATGCCGATGCACTGGTTGCCAGAAAAGCTGACTACAACCAGCTCACATGGTCCCAGGCCACTGCCGGTGACCACAGGCTTCTTACATTATCCCACTTCTGACTCCATCTTGAGTAAAACTGCACTACTCAGAGAGCTGGTGACATGGAAAGAAAGTTTTCTAGCTTCTGTAATGTTCAGAAGTGAACCATCCTCATATTGCTACTCAATGCCTGTGTGAGGTTTAATACTGGTTAGTTTAACTGAGAGGGTGTGCAATAGTTTAAAGCTGTGTTTACACTTGTTTCAGATTTGGATAGGGAAAAGAAGAAAACACGTAACTCTTCAGAGTTACAAAACAACCTTCTTAAATGAAGAAATAAATAAGGGATTCTCACAAATGAATGCAAAACAATTGAGACAAATAGATGTGTGCCTAATCAAACAAAGCCCTGATTAGTTCAGTGGTGTCAGTTATGCATCAGTGACACCAATTCCTACAATTTTCACGCCTCTTTTTCTAAAGGCCAACCTCTTAGATTCATGACAGAAGTGTATTACTTAAATGTCTGATTCTTATACTTCATTTCTACACCAGGGAAAAGCTTGAGAGGGAAATACTGGGACACTGACAGACAGATGAAAACTCTCTTTTTTAAATGTCATGATTCTAAAACACAATGCAAGGAAGGGGGTGCCACCACCTGTACACATTCACTTCAGAGTCTAAAGAAGGGTTTGAAGCTCAGGGTCTCTGGAGTGTGTTTTGTCATCTGCTGCAAAAATGGCATGAAAGAGGCAGAAAGCAAGATAACGAGATTTGTGCATTTGTTAAAAAGAAAGAGCTCAGTTCTCTAATGCCTGTATCTTTGCTGTGTCCCAGGACACAGCAAGCCACCTAGACAGCAGTATCTCTGACACTGCTTCTGTTTACGTTAGGAGAGCCTGCCACAGCACTGACGCTATTCCTATCTTCCCATCATCACACGGTCTGTTGTCCGCAATGGGTGCTTCATTGCTGGTATCAGGGGCAAAAATTGACTGCATGGGCCAAGCTGCCTGTTCTCAGGGTGAGATAGCCGGGAGGAGTGCACTCCAGCTCCCAGCCACTAATTAGCCACTAATCTCATGCACTAAGATTCTCACACACCATGCAGGCTTCCTTTGGTGACTTTTCAATTAGCATCATAACACCCCAAGCTTTGAAGGCTTTGTGTATATTTATCTTTTCTTCCAATTGTCAGGGTCAGCAGACATAAATTAAACTAATTTAGGAGTATCTGCATGTCTATTATTTGGCAGCTATTAGCCTCAACTGACATAATCCTCTTCTAGCTGAGAGTTAGACACATTTATGTTAACCTGGGTATGACTTGTATTCTTTCACAGAAAATACGAGAAATCATGTAGCTACTGCAACAAAACTGGAATTCACTTCTGCGTGTACAGGAGAAATGTCTGCCCTTATTGCACTGATGTCTAGAGGTAGATGACACAGGTCTGCTGAGCAGAGGGCAAAACCAGCATGCCCATCCCAGACCCAACAGGGGCTGTACGCAGTGAATGCTGAGGGAACTTAAGGAGAGGACCAGGCATGTGCCATGGCGAGGAGAGCCTGCAAAGAAATAATTGTGTTTGATTCCTCTTCTAGAACCAGAGACCAGGGCTGAGGAATCTGTGGCAGCCCTCGGCATTATTCAGGTAGCAGCACTCACCTGCAAACAGACTCAATTCAACCCTATAGGGCCTGATCAGTAGCTCACAAAATTAGGAATATTCTCAGTGGACCTCATCCACCACAGGATCAGGCCTTCTGAAAAAGCAGTATAGTGCTTCAAAGGAGAAAATGACAATTGGGGCTTAGAGAGACCTAAAGCCAGAGGAGGCTGCAGACTTACTGGGAAAGTGACCGGTCAGTAAAGCGCAGGTCAAGCAGTTTCCTGGACACAGAGGCGATGACTACACATGTATGTAACAAAAAAATCCCCATTCATTCACACTGCCATCAATGATATGTGTTGGCTGATACAGGCAAGCCTACAGCCAGGTTGCCACTGGCTACTGCGTCACTGCTGTTGGAATTTTAACTACTGTATTGTCATGTCTTGGCATCCAACTCCCAATCTGCCTAGCTCCATTGTCATTGTCACCAAACTCTACTCACAGAACCAACGGCTGCTGCTGATGCAATTTTCTGCATTAATAGGCAATCTCTGTGCAGAGGCACTTCAAACCTTCCTCCTCAGGCTCAAAAGGTTCTCCCCATTATAGTGTGATTGGTTGTTTACACTGAGGTAATTGGTGTGTGTATAATCGGCCTTGTTTACACTGAAGATTTTTAGATATCCTTGGTCTCCCTTCCCCCTCCCTACCCTGATGGAAGCTCTGTAACCCAAAGGGAACAGCACAGATCAAGGGGAAATCCCCCCTCCCCACTCCCCATCTTACCGGTTCGGAGGGCCAAAGCATCGAATTTAACCCCAGGCATCTGTCTAAAGCTAACAGAACTGGAGCACTAGCCAGCTGCGAAGTCACTTCCAAAGCAAAGAATGGAGATTCAGTGCAAATGACAACCTGAATGATTGACATTCTTCATCTTACTGTCCATAAAAAACCAGGCAAAACAGCTTCTACATGTACATCTTTTGAAGAAAAGATGGTCATTTCACCTCTGACTTATAAAATACCTCCTTGATCAGACAGCTGCACTCATCCATAGGCTTCTATGAATTCAGAAGCTTCACTGGGTCTACAGTGATGCTGATGCTGTGGATTGTCTTGCACTTGCAGAAATTCACCACCACTCCAGCCACTGGAGGAGGCTGAAAGGTTCAAGAAACAGATGCTGCCAGAGCTGGTAGTGATGCTGTGTCTCTCTAATGCCAAGAGATGTCATGTGAGCCAGCCATGTACAAGACTCCAGGACAACTGGGCTGTGCAAATGCTGTAATTAATTCCCCATGCTTACACCTGGAAGGCTTTCATTCACCCCGAACAGAAAAAACTGCTTTGCATGCGCTTTCACAATCACTTTAACTCAGAGCTAAAACCAGGCTGCTGCCAAAAGAGGTGAGTCTGCCTTACAACTACGGTCCCCTTCCTTTTGTTGACTCCAGCACTCCCACAGTTTAGGAATGGAGTTTTAGGGGTTCAAACTGGCCTACGTACCTGCCTGAAAACTAACCCTATTGAAAAAACCAAACCAAACCAAAACAGTTTTCAGGAAGACAAAAGAGCAAGGCTGCTGCTGTGACACAAGAGGGCAGAAATGCATGACCGAGGGTAAGAAAGAGAAAAAGCCCCTTTGGGCAGCCACATGCTTTTCTACTGGGCTAAGCCAACCATCAGTGACTCTAATGCATTTAGCTGTTAGGAATTTCAACAAAATATGCTTTATTCAACTTCACTGTAAGAAGGAGGGTTGAAACATGCAGTTAGCACCCCTCGCCTTACAAGCAAGATCCCAGAAGAGCCAGGGTGACAGAACCTTCTGACATTCTCTTGTGTCCTGCTTTTTACTCAAGTTGATGCCTGCTCATCGCTGTGACCTTGGGGATACCACGGGAATCCCCGCTACAGGATTACTTCCTGCTCCACTGTGTTGCAGTACCAAGCTCAGTGTCCACCACCTGCACTTCATAAGACTGAGAAAGATCTTATCAAGAGTTATAAAACTCTGGTGAGAATGGACTCCACTCTGCCCACAGTAAGACATGTCCTTGAAGCCAACTATGATACCGCATCATCAGTTGTCCTGTGTAGATCCTGATGTCAGCTTAGAGTATCGGTGCAACATTTAAAATTCAACCTATGCTGCACATAAGCTGAACCAATTAGCTCTGATAAAATGAGATAAAGACATTTGGGTTTAAAATCCTACCTTTCAAATGCAATTTGTCTATTTTGTGAGTGCAATTCACACTGAATTTTTTTCACCCCTGTAAACTCTACCTTCACCTTTTCCTAGCCATTTAAACAAAAAAAAGGGTAAGGCTAGACTGAAAAATGTGTCTTGCACTCTCTCAGGCACTGGCTGGGAGCACACAGGAGGGCTGAAAGATTCTGCTAGGCAGCAGGTTTAACGAGCAGTTAGCCACGATGATGTTTCAGGGGTTAAGAGTCCAAGATGGCATTCAACACTCTGGCACAAGTTTGTCAAAACATGTAATCCTCGCCTGTGCAGTTTAAAAATAAATGTATTCTAAACCGGGGAAGTCACTGGTTTCACTGGGAATGCAAGAGTACTTTCCAGGAGTCAGGCTGCAGCATTCGGCAAACTACCTGTCTGCATCTGGCACCAGACTTAGATTTGGGCAAGGGGTAATAAATTCCTGGCTCTGCACAGATTCCCCACATAACCTTTGGCAAGTCTGTTGCTCAAAAAACTCATGTATAAAATGGAGAGGTGCTGCACTTACCTCCCCACGTCTGCCTTGTGCACCTCCTTTCAAAGCTTCACAGGTCAGGAACTGTCTCTAGCAGTTGGTGCCTGGGCTGCGAGAGCTTGAGCAACTTCTCTGTGATACCAAATGTCTTCGCCTTGGGGCTAGGAGACTGCAGAGTGTCAGTTTGGCCTCCCTCTCACACAGGTTTCCTGAACCTTTGAATGTGTCCTCCTGCACCTAGTTCACTCTGGAACGACAAAGGCCAAGTATATGATTTTGCCTCTCTCCCCAAGCACTTCAACTGTGGTATTGATTATGCAGAGGAGTGATTTATACCCCCAATGATGGTAAAGCAGGGTTTGCCTTCCCCTGAGAAGTCCTAGTACTCAGAGCAAAGTTTATGGTGAAATAAGGAGCAACATACACATCTCGTCCCCACCCTTCCCCGCAGGGCTACTGCTCATGTGTGGGAGCAGTAAAGAAATGTAAATGTAAATCTGACTGCTTTGCTCCTCACACCGAACACTCCATATAAACAAACAGCTATCTCCCCTTATGGTTTTCAAGTCAAACAGAGAAAAGCAAATACTCAGCATCTCTGTCCCGGAGCCACATAAAACTTCTTCACTGCAGAATACTTTCACCTTGCTTCTTCCTGAAGCTAAGATTTCCACTTACTTGGGAAAAAGGAAAAGAAACAAAAATGTAAGGGAAAAGCACAGATGTTGTAAATCTCTTTATTCTGAGAGATTTGCTTTTTGTACTAAAACAAACGAAGCAAAATCTGCAGTGCAACTCCTATTTACACACAGTATCTAGGGCATGACACGGTAAGAAGTTTCTGCATCCTGAATGAATTGAGAAAACACGGATGCTTTGTCTGATCCTTCTCTTAAACAAGGGACTCTGAGAAACAAAGTTTCCATGCCACAGCCATGGAACACAGCTAAAGGAGCTGGAATTACATAGTAACTCCAATCTGCATTAAAAAACAACGAAAAAAATCAATATTGGATTAGGTAGTGTAATAATGCACACAGGTAACAGAGATACTGCAAAAGAAAAATGAAGTGTGAAGAAATTTAGAACCAGCACATCAAAGTGACACGCTGAGAGCCTGATTCCTGGGTCTGACTATCCGACAACACAGGCGGAACGCGATAGAGTAGTTATCACATCTCCCTGGGTGTCAGGGAAGTCCTTCCAGCAGCAGGGGTATAGCAAAATCTACTTTCGCAGCAGTCTGAGTAGAGATAAAGCAGGCTTGTAGGTGCATGCAGGGCATATGCATTGTATAAACACAGTATCACTGAGGTGGTGAACCTGATAGGACAGGCTGACGAAGCGGCCGCAGGGGATCTAGAACGGGGGTCTTCCCCAAGCCACGGACTAAATGATCTTGAAGGTCCTCAGCACTGAAGAACCAAATCCAGGAAATAAGAAAGGCCAAAGATTAAGTCAACAAGGTCATCCTACATTGCCCTAAAAAGCCTGATGGAGTAATATTTTATACTGCCTTTATGTTTATGAACGAAAACAGTTGGAAGCATTCTTCTGAAATACTCCTCTATTTCAAAAGAGAATACCAACAAATAGTAGAAAATGACACCACTACACCTGTCGGTAAAGGTACTAAAAGCAGAGCTGACAAAGCTTAAACAGAAACACAGAGACACGTGGTCTAGTGACCTTTCCATAGAACAAGGCACTGCAGAGATCTCCTGGCTCCAACACTGGTTCCTTTTGTGCCACCAGACAATCCTCTTTATGCTCTGCCCTTCAAATAAAGTAACATTTGCCTGCTCCTGAGGGCAGACACAAGGATAAATGAGCAACAGCCCAGGGGCTATCAACCCCTCCTCTTATTCAGCAGATTCTGAAAGCAGCTTTTTCCATTTGCTATGATTTCTTAAGTACCTTGCTATTTGATTATAGCATTGACCTATTTTGAGGGAAAACCACATTGTTTTTAAATGAACAGGATGATAGGTCCACAGCTTTGTTTCCCAACTCTTGCTGCTCGGATTGAAAAGTTTTTCTGAGGATTCTTTGGGCTGCATTTACTCTAGTTCCTGAGTGTGAGAAAAGTAAACAAGCAATTGTTTATATGCCATCCTTCACATTCTGGGTGCTGGAACACTTACACCTATTTTAGGACAGACTGTTAAAGCAAAAAGAGACACATTCATCACTAGTTTCAGAATGCTTATTATCGCAGTTCAGTCTTTTAGACCTATGTAGCTTCTATATTTTTTTTAACTCTCAACATGCTTATAACCAGTGCAAAATTTGAAGCTCTTAGGTCTTCCACATGTTGATCACATGTCTATTTCAGATTCCTTTAAAATGATGCTCTGTAAGTCATAATGGTTCAAAAACTGACTGATGAGAGCTGGGAGCAGCAGCCTCAGTGGCAAACACAGACTTGGCCATTCCCACTCCCCAGTGAGAGCCCTTCAGGCCGGGCCCCCATGGAACTCGGAGAAGGCCAGCCCACCTCCCTCAGGCACCCACTGCAGTACCAAGAACAACTGTGGGCTCATTTTGTACAACTCAGGGAATTCTGTGTTAAGAAGAGGGGAAGAGGAAAGCAGAGGGGAAGAGGAAAAGAAAAAAACTTTAGTTTTGAGAAAAAGTTGGTTTAAACTACTACTGGCAATTAAAAAAAAGTTCTAGTAATTAAAGAAAAAGGATATATATAGGCATTAGGACAGTTTTCTTTTTACATTTCCCAGGAACTGTTCACAACCTAAACAAACTAACACCATTTTACCTTCATCCCAAAATAGTTCAAATTAGGATTACTAAAAATGTGTCTATGAATTCGCGGTTTTGTTCTATGATGATGCAAAGATCTCACTGATTAACACAGGAAGCTGGACAAAGCTTCAGGAAGATGCACTCTTAACATTTTTCCCACAGGTCAGGTTATTTACGTTCTCTAGCTCTGCCCCATAATGACATCACACAATTTTAATGACCGCTTAATTAACATATTTCCAGAGTCCCAGATACCTTATTCTTTTTCACACTATGGTTTTACAGTAAAAACAAAGTTACTGTCATTAGGTGATCTAACTATATTTTCCAAATGTTTCAAAATGCTTGAGTGAATCACTTAAAAACGCTATCAGGTAGATCAAAGCATCTGCAGAAAAGCTACCATTCTATATTAAATTCTACTGAATTGGTTCCAAAACTGTGAGTAATCTTTATGAAATGGATTGGTACTTTAATGTCTGCAATGTCTGCTAATCAAGTATGAACCTAATATTCCAATCTATTGTCAGACTTTGCCGCCTTCTTAGCTGTCTCAATGTCTCAATCCTGAAAGGATTTTCATGCTGTGAGCTATTTTCATCACTACAAATGACTTCTCCTGTTTTAAACTGAAACAACATTGTGTGCCACACTGCCTAACTTCAGCGTTGCAGATATACAAGATAGTCATGTTATAATTTTGACATCTTTCTGAACCATGAATTCTATACTCATAATGAGCAAAACAAAAATAAATAAAGCTCCTCCTTTTTTTTCTTACATGTTTCCATACTGCTTTGATGAATCTAAAAGAAATGCAAATCAGCATTTCAAATAGAAAGTGCCACACTCCACACCTTACCCTGTGGCCAGGAAATGCTTGATATTCCATGGTCCTCCACACTGCTGAACTGCTGCTGTCACACATGATGCCGAGGCACCCGAGAGCTCGAGGCTGCTGAAGGGATCCCAGCAGACCTGTTTGGGGAGCACAAACTGCAGTTTCCAGGCAGCATGACAGAAATCCACAGGTACTTGCCATTGATCACAAAATCTTCTATTCTGATAGGACTTTTACCATTTCATTGTGAAGCATTGGAAGTAAACTGTTACCAGGTTCTTGATTACTTAGAATTACTTTCTTAAAGTTAACAGTGCAGAGTAATTAATTCTTAGAGCATAAGGATGATTTATTTGGGGTATAGGAGGGTTGCACTGAAACCTTTTAGGCTTATTTTGATGTACATGACGGCTTCATTGAAGTCAGTTGAGGATCAAGGTCTGCACAAATGCCAATAAATATAGTTTCACAGAGAAGACGACTACAAAGGAAAGGCTGTGGGGAGGATTAACAGTAAATGTTGCATATCACAAAATTAGTAGGTAGGTGGTTGTCTTTGAACTTACTGTGAGAGACCACGTTTTGTATCAACAGCCATCAATGACATAGAAAGACACAAATAAAAAAACATGGTAATCGTTGCCCACTGAAAAGAGTTGTTTTCAAACATCTGCTCCCTCACTGAACTGCTTTATGACACTGTTTTGACATAAATCTCTCTCTAACATCTTTTATCACATAGACTTCTTTTAATAGTTTTCTGAAAGATATTTTAGGTACTTCGTGCAATTAGTAAGCCTAGTTAAGCCTTATTTGTTCACTCCATTTCCTTTACCCAGTGCTGGCAAGTCCAAACAACATTGACGCTAGCTGCTATGGAGTAAATAGTGTAAACATGAGGTAAAGCTTTAGGCAGTTGAATTCTACATGGAATCCTTACAATGCCACAAAAACCCTATCAGCTGCTGCGCAAAGAAGCAAGCACAGTATGAAAAACAGTAGCTTATGATTTTAAATTTTTCCTGTAGACTCCAAAGACAAGTCCTAGATTTTCAATAATGCATTGCATGACTATTTCATTTTTGCTCTACACAGCCTTTATTCTACAGGAAGCCAGTCTAGTCTGGCCAGAAATAACATTAGCTGATTTTTCAATGACTAACAGATTAGTTTATAATAATCTTGTAGATGGTGAAGAATGAGCATCAGACTGGATTAGGTAGGACTTGTCTGACCTGCTCAGCTAGAGGTGGACTCCAACACTTTCAATTTGATTCTAGTCTGCAGTCTGAAGCAAAAAACTTATCCAGAAAACGATGAGCCAGCCCTATGCCTGCCTACCTAGTTAAAATAATTTTCAGGGTGTATTTTTCCATCTAAGCAAGTCCCAACTAAGTAACAGTTGTCATCTCCAACAACCTCAAATCAACAGTTCATTACTGCATTTTCCAATTATATTCCTAACTTTGACCTTGGAACACCACCTAAAACGGTAAACTGTAATTCTGTTTCCCGACTACCTCACTCTAAGAGAATCTCTCTTGAGAGCAGGCTGCTAAAGGCAGTTTTGTATTTGACCCAGTACTAGAACAACAAACTCCATTTCAGTTTGAGTTACAATTTGAGTTTGGTCCAGGACTGCAGATGGCATCAAATGCAGTTTTCTTTCTTGTAAAATCACACAGCAGCAGCATTTCTACCTTGGGGAAGGTGGCATTTTCAAAAGTGCTCATCACTGATCTTCCTTCCCTTCTTCCTATAGGATGTTTTTTCATACAGGAAAAAACAGGGGGAAAAACCCGACATCCAAATGTTTCTCATAATTGAAAAATAAAAAAAGAGAAAGAGGATACCCAAATTGGCGTTAATCCTATTGGTGCTCAAACAGGTAACCTTTTCATGCCTCAAAGTTTCTTTCAGCGTAACAAATATTTGGGAAAGAAACCTTATCATTTCTGCAGTTAACAGGCAGGCTTTACTAACTTAAACTGTTACAGCATTCTACCACTATTTCTCTAAAACAACTCACCATATCTGACAGTAATGCGCCTGAGAGGCTCAGCTTGTTTGAAGATTACACAGTAATTCCGTATTCAAAGCAACTGCATTATTTGTAATGAATAAATTACTCTCTTTCTCTTCTGTGTTTTATGAAGCCTTATGGCTTCCTCAAAATGTATTATACAAAATAATTCATACAAGCATTGTTATGAATAACAGCCTACAAGTTCAATACCAATATTTGTTATTCAAAATTCAGGCCACATTTGCAACTTCTGATTGGATTTACAGATTGTACAATAATGTTTCTTTCCTGTGACTGGTGAATGGAGGAAGAGAATGGCTAACTAATATCTTGTGCTCAATCAAAGTGTCATTAATCTAGCTAAAGTATTTTTATAATTCTGTTTAGTTAAAGTGACAGAAACCTTCATTGGGCTATGTTTAAGCTAATTTAAAAGCTGATTTATACTGAATTGGCTTAATTTGTTTAGTTACTATGAATACGGATAAGGCCAGAGACCCAGTAATAGATATTTGTGCCTGATTGCAATCCCGTAATACCAAAGACTTTACAGAGTCAAGTTTGATTTCAACTGCAGGAATAGGTGAAAGAAGAAGATCAGGCCCCAGATCAGGATACTACATGTTTTTTATATATGTGTATACGTATACATTTCATTATACAAATATATATTTCTGTGAATATCCCTTCTACTTCATTCCCCTGAATGTCAGGTGAAATCAAAGGTAGAAAATGGAAAATGCCTTCACCTAAGACAGTATAAATTTGATGGGTTTTGCATCATTCAGCTAATTTTCTTGCAAAGGTCTCTAAGTAATACAATGGTCTACCTCACGTAATGGTACATTCTTTACACATTATTTGTACAGCAGAGGTTAACAGCAGCCAAGTTGGATGCCTAGTATAGAAAGATGTCTCCAGGAGGGCACGTGGTAGCAGGAAGAATTAGTGGGGTCCTGCCCTGTCTCTGGTGGAGGAATGGGGACTGAGAACAGGTGAGAGCAGATGGAAGTCCCTCTGCTACCCTTCCACTCCCTCTTCTCAAGCTGACCCAACACCGGGAGATGCCCCTTCTCTCACCTTCCCTAGCAGGGGCAAAGCTGCTGCCCTCACAGCCTGATTCTGTCCCTTATAAGCCCACTTAGTTCTTCTGGCAAGGTACACAGCAGGGTGTACTGGGCTGAAGGGTGACTGACAGTTTGATGGCACAGTCCTCTCTGTCCACTTTGCCCTTGTATAGCAGAGACTTCCTCAGTAAACACCACATTCCAGCTTTCTCATTTTCT